>NW_026042603.1:0-151455 GCF_023856365.1 Brienomyrus brachyistius | reverse complement strand
AGTAGAGTCGGGTGCTGAATGGTTATGATCCTCGTCTGCAGGGGGGAGAGGGGAAGGGGCAGGGGAACCACTGGCTACTCCTCCCTCGGTGGCATAAGGAGGAAGCTGCTGTTTGGGCAGCAATGCTTGGGCAGGAGCCACACAGTTTATTTCTGGGTATCTAATTAGCGGACACCATTAGGTCCCTTCAGGGGCTCCACAGACAAACTCATTGACAAAATAGAATTGTCACAGAAAAATTCTTTGTCACATGCTCAGTCGACATGGACTGTGTGCTATTTACATATTTTTGGCACAAACGAAATCTCATATGCATATCGATGTATCTTTGGCACAAGTGGACCTCCATCACTTTAAAGAGGGTAAACTCTGATCAGGAAATTTACGACGTCAGAATAAACGGATTTTTTAACAGAAGTAACTGACATGCCCTAATAAGGAAATGCATACAATCAGAATACAATATCTGTGGTTTTTAACAGTGGTAACAATCTGATAATGAAAGGAATCAGATCAACATTTCTATAGCATGTAACAGAGCTTGCTCCCCTCCAGAACTCATTGTTCCAGTAGTTATCTGAAATCATCTGCAGGAGCTATTCTTTTATTTGTATATTAAGCATAATTATTCATGAATATTATTGATTATGTTTATTTGTTTAATGTTTTTATTTATTCGTATTTATTGTTTATAATATAATGTTATATAGTATTGCAACACTTGAAACGAGAGGGTACTTGCCTGCCTTAGTGATATTTACTATTGTCTAAGTGTATTCCCACCTGTAGGAGGCAGCAATGGTTGTTATTAAAGGTGCTGAGATTACGCGGCTCAGGGCTGAAGGTGCAAAGTGAAACAGTCATTGACCGTATTTGCCATGTGTGATGGTGTCTGCATATCGGCCCTTTTGCGCCAAACAAACCCAGTTCAAAGTACTGTGTGTTAAAATATCATATGAATAAATCCTCTCAAGAACTAAACTCAATATCGTTATCCTCATCATTCAACGCGTCTGACTTTTGCACCTCTTACCACAAGGCAGTGGATTACATGGGGAAAATTACAAACAAGGAGAATTTAATCTGTTTTTCCTCTACATTGTCGTTATTCAGAATATTACAGACTATGAACAAAAACGGACAATGTAAGAAAATAAAAAAATGTGTATGACAGAAAGCTAGAGTATTTTTGCAATGGTGAGCACTAGCTGGTTTATGTACTAGCTCACACTCAAGAAACAGCATAAATGCTACTCATACACAGTTGGGGGGCAGGGGTCAGTCCTTGTGCCTGTAATGAGGTCACCAGTTGAAACTAACCCAGCCTCAGCACGTCTGTGGGTCCTTGAGCAAGGCCCTTAACCCCCAGCTCCCTGGGCGCCCCAACAGGTAGCTGCACTTCGCGGACAACTTACTCCACAAAGAGTAAGTTGAGGGAGACATAAAAAACACAATTTCCCCACGGGGATTAATAAAGTCCATCCATCTATGGAATATTATTTAGCACTATATAACGCAGAATATAAGAATTACGATTTTATAAAAAGTATGCCAAATATCCATGATATAATCATTACAATGTAAACATTATAATGTAATCAACACAATGGAACCAACTGAGTATGTATTTGCACCTTTTGTTAGTCTGAGTTTCTGTTAGCTACTTTGTTAGTCCTGAATCTATGAATATTCACATTTTTATCGCGTATATTTTATCACTATGTAAAAGGACAAATATATTATCAACCTTTTAGTGAGACAATGTGTAAACGGCTGAAACTACCAAGGTTTACTACTGAAGGAAGGGATTCACCTGAGTTCACCAAAAGTTCATGGCTGAGTATTTTTAAAAAACCAAGTGAGGCTGCTCGCGCCACTATTATGTTCAACCGAGAGGCCAAACGGTAAAAGAAATGACTGTCAAACTTATCACCTAGGGGTAAATATAAATCTATACAAATATCACCTGCATGCACATTACTTCTTTTACAATAACCAACTCCTGATCCATACTGTTAGTCGTGAAAAAAATAACTATTGTGTACATAGAGGCCCTGTGTAAAAAGATAACTGCCAAGGAAAAGATCAAAAACATTTATTTCAAGGATTCAAAGTTTTTATGGTCATGTACAGTGTACAGTGCAGTTCTTATTTGATTAACTTGAATGTCTTCACAGACAAGACGATTAAACAAATAAAGCAGCGCAACATTATAGTAACTAACAACAAACAAAGCTCACGAGTACTATTACAATATTCATATCATTTTATTTAAATTTAATTTTACCAAGTAAATTAATTGAAAAGCAGTTACCGCTTTACCTGCTTCTCGGGAGAAATAGCAGATATACAAACGTCATGTATGTAACTAAAATCTTAAGCCAATAAGGGCAAAGTTGTGTCGTAATGGAGGCGGATCCAGCCTGTGCAGCCTGCTAAGAGGTGCTGCCTGATGTGTCTTGCTCTCGCGGAGTTTTGGTACCATGTGACATGGTGACGTAATGCAACGGGCGATAAAAAATATAACCATGATGCATTGCGTCATGACCAGAATGCATTGCTTTAAGCTAGCGCTGTATGTGGGTGCATGAAGTGGAAAGCACCCAATAATAAACATAACATTTTTTAAAAATGTTTTCTTCACCGGTGCAGTGAATTTAAATAAAGAGCTATGATGGTGCTGCAAATGGCTTTGCATAGTAGTTAGTAGTAGCATTAGCCGCTGTGTGCGGCATTAGCTTTCTACAGTCCTTACAGATGGTTCGTGTTTTGTCTGTCTCCCTTTCGCCATTTATATTTTCCGCCGGGCACCCGAAATGCTGACACACAAAAGATTCAAAAGTGTCTGGGGTATCTACTATAGTAATTTAGTCAGATGCCGACATATTTTACAGCAGCTCATTTGCAGCGCATTCGTGAAACGGCTTTTCGCTCCAACGAGAAATCTCGTCATGTTGTAATATCGCGAGATCTCGTGACACGCGTTTCACTCCCACTTCTTAGTAACAGTCATGATTTGATAAAGTGACAACCTGCGTAATAATTGGTAATACATAGAGTTTGCTATTGTTCAGGCTAGCAGACTGTTATGGCTTGAGGTTAATGGTGCCTGTTACTTGTGAATTTTCACATTTGCAGGGATCTTCTGCCTCGTGAACGTGAAACGGGGTAATTATGCTAAAAGAAGAAAAAAGCAGAACTGCAATGTGTGTAAGGCTGGTGCTGATTTTTCAGTCTGAACACAGTAAAATTTATACAAATTACCTGTATTCAAACTTGTATTCTTTATATAGTTTGGTTAATTACTATTTAAAAGTTTTATCTGCGCTCCATTGTATAACTTATATTGGAGACTTGTATGTACTTTTCGATTGGAAATGGTTAGCTGTATACAGGGGCGCCGCTAAGGGGGGGGAAAGTTGGGACAATTCTAAGGGCCCACGCCCTTTAGGGGCCCCCAGAGATCTGAATGGGTGTGGTAGGGGGGCCCAACCTCATATTTTGTCATAGGGCCCAAAATTGCTAGTGGCGCCCCTGGCTGTATATACTTTGAATATTTTTATGATTAATTTCTTTGTTTATTTAATTGGCAACAGATCTGCACTTTTAGCAGTATTGCTGTCAATTTTTGTGAAAGTTGTTACTAAATAAAACAAAAGAAGCAGACTTGTGTAAATCCTATATTGGTCGTGTATTCTTCCTGTAGCGTAGTGACAGCTTTTTGTACGGAAGCCGTGAACGGCTGTGCTTGCAAATATATTTTCTTCTGAATAATTAGAAGGATAAGCATATTTTGTCGCCGCCGCGAGATAGTCATGCCATACACAGCTCTGCTCGTTTTTGTACTGTAACCGTGTTACTTAATTTGCGAATCCATGAATTTAACGTTGACATTAAGTCAACATTGACATTGACAACGTTGACATTAAGTGTTGCACCTATCTAGTGTTTTACCGTGAAGGGCATGTTATATCTTGTCTCTAAGTCGCACTATGGTCCAGGGGAATGCTATGTCATATTAGAACATGTGTCGATGATGTGGCAATATAAATATTTTAGAATACTGTCAGTTTTAGTTTCAGAAATCCATCATTTGAGAAAAAAGGCCAGTCACGACAAATATATATGGAATATAACAACAGAGGTTAGCTGTATTTGTTTAAGTGTAAAGATGCACATAGAAACATGCATGAGCTCATCTGAGAATAAACTGAATGCAATGAAGATTTGTGACTCCTGCTGGAAAATGCGAATAGTGGCAGGGTCTTCAAGCAGTACATTTGTCTGAGAGTCAGTTAATATTAGGAAAGGCACGTTTTTTTTTTTCAATGGCGCTAATTATCAAGAAGGAAATGGAGTACCCCAGTTACCTGGTTTACGGGCACTGGAAGCTCCAGTATCAGTCAGACTTTCATGTAAGTATATGTGTGTTTAATGACTTGTGCATGTTTCATCTTTACCAGGGGCAGAGGGGGAAACTCAATAAATAGCCTTCTCTCACACTTCCAGGCCTGCAGAACTGAGCATGTCCCCTGGTTTTGTGCATATGTCTGTAGGCTTTGAGTTTTTCCTATGGGGGGCTTCAATTTCCTCCAGAGTACAAATACGTGCAGATCAGTTGCATTGGGGAGTCCATACTGTGATGCTGAGTGGGTGTAGGAGGAGATTGAGAGATGAAACTCCGGATGATTTACTCCCTCGGCTAACTAACCAGAACAGGATCGTACCAATACCAAAATGATAAGTTTTATAAATGTTTTTCACTACCCTGATTCATTCAGTTATTTCTGTTTGTTAATTCCATCCCCCAAGCAAATACATAAATAAACAAACAAATATTCAGGGGGAATGTGTCATAGGTGATAGAATCAGTGGATGAATCTAAAGAAAAAAAGTAATGATTTCTTTCTCTCCAAAACACAATGCACAAAACTCTTAAGTTAGGTAAGACATTGAAATTTTATGACAGTAGCATGATGCAGAGGAACAACAGAAGGAAAAATCTAACTAAACCTGAGTCAACTAGGACTAATTACACTAAATTAAGTGGAACACACAAAATACCTAAAACAACTTAATAAACAAGCAAGAAATATTACATTTGATTAACTATACTGATGCCTGAGGGAAGTTCTTGTGCATAATGCAGCAAGTATATACAGCTGCTGCAGAGACACTACACATAGTGCAAATAAATTAAAAAGTATACAGTACACACACTGATTCCTGAAAAATCTAAATACCATGGAATACTAATGAAATACTGATGATGATGATAATAATAGAAATAATAATGAATTAGTTTAGGGTATTATGCAATTGACATGTACAATTAAAAAAGAAATTGCACCAGACATTTCCTGTGGCAAAGAAGGGTTGCTTTGTGCCACATTACTCAAGTCAATTCACTTTATTTTGTATAGTACATTTTCATAGCCTTACATTGTCTCAAAGCACTTTACTTTGTCCCTGCCCAATTGTCCAGTGAGCAAGATCTAGCCTGAAAAATTAGAAAGCGACATTGGCAAGGATAAACTCAGTCATAGTAAGAAACCTTTGGAGGAACCAGAGTGAAAGGGGGAGCCCATCCTCCACAGGGCAGAAGTCAGGTTAACAAAGTCCTGATTTATATGGTTTATATGGTTCAATTAGTTAAGTCCGGATGTAAATACAGAATAACTGGCAGCAGGGCACACAGGAAAGACGTAAACAGGCAGGAGGGCAGGCAGGAGGGTGGCACAGGCAGGACGTAATGGGCAGGAGGGCGGGCAGGCAGGGGCAGCACAGGCAGCCAGAACTGGTTTTGCCACTGCAGTTTGTTTTACAATTTCATCTGCATTTGTTCCCCCAAGGTATAACAGCAGCTAATTTATGAACATGCTGCTTTTCAGAAAAGTTTAATTTCCAGGAGCATGACCAGTGCATACATTTAGTGTTGATGGTTCTTTGTAAAATGGATGTTCTGTACTTTTATTGATCTGTCCATCCATCCATCCATCCATCCATCCATCCATCCATCCATCCATCCATTCATCCATTTTCTAACTACTTCTGATGAAGTTCCGGGTTATGAGGTATCCTGAAGCCCAGGCAATATGGGACAAACACACACATGCACACACATAGGGGTATACCTATCCTTATGGGGCTCCGCTCATTGACTTCTATTGGATAAATGCTAACGCTAACTATGACAATCTTAACCCCCACCCCTGCCCTAACCATAACCATAAGTAACCAAGCAAAATAAAAGAGGTTTTGCATTTTTAGTTTTTCCACAGCAGTCACAGATTTTTATAAAATAGAGTTTTCCTGGTTTTCAGTTTCGTTGGTCCCCATAAGGGAAAAAAAAAACAGGTATTTATCACGCTATGGGGTAGGATAGGTATACCCGCTCGCACACACACACACAGACATGCACACAAATGGATAGATCACCACAGTTACTATGGATGTCGATCCTGCAATAATGAGACAGAACTATCATACTTAACAGGATCATATCCCTAGTTCTACATATGCATAATTATATTTAAAAAGATCCCACGCACCCAGCACATGAGATGTTTGAACTTCTGCCCTCTGGTAAACGTTACCGCAGTATGCATTGCAGAACAACCAGATTTAATAAGAGCTTCTAACCCCAAAGCCATCAGAATACTAAATGCTAATGAACATACGTTTATGTGAAACCCTACTCTCTCTTACTCTCTGTGCACTTTATTACCACAACTGGTATTAAGTTTACTTTTTATTTATATAGTATAGTGCAATAATATAATCACGATTTGTGTGTGAGTGTGCCCTGTGATGGGCTGCCCCCCATCCTGGATTGTTCCCTGCCTCGTGCCCATTCCACATTCCGGGATAGGTTCCGGACCACCGCGACCCAGTAGGATAAGCAGTTTGGAAAATGGATGGATGGATATAACTAACATAAGACAGACATTACACCTAACAAACAATAAACACGAAATAAAGGAGTGGATACAAAAAAATGTTAATGCAATGACCAGATTTAACACCTGGATTATGTCCCCCCCTTAGTCTCCTTTGCTCGAGGCTAAACAGATTCAGCTCAGCTAACCTCTCCTCATTAAACATTCCTCTAAGACCAGGAATCATTCTCCCAGCCAAGCAAGCCTGAGTCCGGCTTCCACTCCCCCGATCCCCCAGCAATGTTAACTTGGAAGGGCGTATTCTGTATGCACAACTGAGACAACCCAGGTGGGAGCTCAGCTTATCGGCTGGCAAAATTGCCTTCAGGTATCACCCACCCTAGTGAGAGTCCAAGCTAGGGCCGTTCTCAGAACTCACCCTAAACGAAGTCCTGCTCAAAAGTTGTAATGACCGCCTGAGGTACCTGTCAGCCTTGCCCGTAATGAGTCAGTGGGTGTAGCCGGGCTGACACGCTTTTGGGCATCCAATTGCTGAGAACTCCCCTTCGGTTCTGACAAACTGTACGATCACAAGCAGTGACAGCAGAGCCACAGACAAGCTCAACCAACAGAGAGCGAATGGTAAGCACCCAGCACCCGAAGGGCTCAACTGATCACATCCAAACGACTTCCTGATGGGATTGTGTACGGTAACTGGTTTACTGTTGTTAATAGTGGTTGAACTTCTATGCAAGTCCCCTTGTTGGGGGAGAGGGAATGAATGAAAGCATAAGGTGAAATAAAACCTAAAATAAATCAAAAAGGTTAAACGGGAATCAAACCAAATGAATTGTGTTTCTTATTCAATTGTAAACATCAATTAGTTATGCAACAATAACCTAATTGGATGTTAATGTATTGTGATCAAACTGATTTAGTCCGTGAAGTTGATTCCTGCTTTCAGGCAAGAACCTGTGTGTCCAATTATGCGTGTTGTATCACCGCAGTTGACCACCAGAGACCCAACTCAGATGTTGTTAACCTACTATGGCGACCACTAGAGGTGCAATTTCAATGGAGTGGGCACTGCTATGGCTTGCCACTAGAAGCGCAATTTCAAAATTGAGTGGGTAGTTCTATGCCTGACCACTAGAAGCGCAATTTCGAAATGGAGTGGTAGTTCTATGCCTGACCACCGGGGGCGCAATATCGAAATGGAGTTGTAGTTCTATGCCTGACCAATGGAGGCGCGATTTTGAAATGGAGTGGTAGTTCTATGCTGACCACTGGAGGCGCAATTTCGAACTGGAGTGGTAGTTCTATGCCTGACCACCGGGGGCGCAATATCGAAATGGAGTGGTACTTCTATGCCTGACCACCGGGGGCGCAATATCGAAATGGAGTGGTAGTTCTATGCCTGACCACCGGGAGCGCAATTTCGAAATGAGTGGTAGTTCTATGCCTGACCACTAGAGGCACGATTACGAAATGGAATAGTAGTTCTATGCCTGACCACTAGAGGGCGCGATTTCGAAATGGAGTAGTAGTTCTATGGCTTGTCACTAGAAGCGCAATTTCAAAATTGAGTGGTAGTTCTATGCCTGACCACTAGAAGCGCAATTTCGAAATGGAGTGGTAGTTCTATGCCTGACCACCGGGGGCGCAATATCGAAATGGAGTGGTAGTTCTATGCCTGACCACTAGAGGCGCGATTTCGAAATGGAGTAGTACTTCTATGGCTTGCCACTAGAAGCGCAATTTCAAAATTGAGTGGTAGTTCTATGCCTGACCACTAGAAGCCCAATTTCGAAATGGAGTGGTAGTTCTATGCCTGACCACTAGAGGCGCGATTTCGAAATGGAGTGGTAGTTATATGCCTGACCACTAGAGGCGCAATTTCGAACTGGAGTGGTAGTTCTATGCCTGACCACCGGGGGCGCAATATCGAAGATGTGTAGTTCTATGCCTGACCACCGGGGGCGCAAAATCAAAATGGAGTGGTAGTTCTATGCCTGGCCACTAGAGGCGCAATATCGAAATTGAGTGGTAGTTCTATGCCTGGCCACTAGAGGCGCAATTTCGAAATGGAGTGGTAGTTCTATGCCTGACCACTAGAGGTAACCAAAGAGTATAGCTAGGCGGTTGCCGACGCTAGATGAGTGACACACACATTTAATGCATGCGCATGCTGCTTGTGGCCTTCTTCTGTGCTTGCACAGTATAAAACCCCTTAAAACAATTACTGAAGCGAGACGGCGCACGCGTTACGGCGACAGATTTAAATTGTGAGTGCACTATATCTCGTCGCAAATGGTGCTTAACCACGGTGGGTCTCAAGCACAGGAGACTCCCAATTTCTAAATGACACACACTTGGCTCACAGCGCAAAGTTGTGTTAAACTTGCTTTGTCTAAAGCAGGCACACACATACGAGTATGATCTGATAGGTAACTAAGCTATCGGTCTTATGTCCAAGCGCAACATAATTTAGGTTAGAACCTCATAACAAGTATTCCCGTTCGCTAATAGAGAGATCTCTCCCAGGATATATAGAAACGGAGACACTCGTCCGAATTGAACCTGAAACAAAGCGCTACATCTGAGAATCTCGTCAGACATAGGGTTAAAGTTTACTGCAGTTTAATACGAAAGAACTACAATGAAATCACCGAAAATAAAACAAAATAATATAACTACTAATAATAGAAATAAAAATAACTATAATAAGCCCATATGATCCCCGCTTAAATGCCTTCAGATTGCCATGAGTGCGACTTTTGCAACCAGTTCACAGTAGCGCTTCTTCACTGCACGTTCGGTCATAAAAGTTTAAATTGTGTGCTCAGAATAAGTTTAAACCTTGTGCCTTGTGATTATTAACCAATTTTTATGCTGAATGGTCGGCTCAAACTCAATTGCGAAACACCGTGAGTCTGTTAATGTGTGACTTAAATGGAACTCATTAATAACCAGTATCACGTAATAACCTGGGTTAGAATAGAAGGCTTGTCCAACGAGCTGCGTCACCAGGTAATGTAAACGATCGGTAGCGAAGCTCCCCTCACGGCCAATGAGAGAGAGTCTCGCGATATTTCAGGCGAATTGAGGTTTCAGAGCGTAGATCGCACAGGCAGGGATTCTTGTGAGCACTCAATGAACGGAGGCTGAAGTTGTGTAAAAGACATGCATTTATTCCTATAACTAACATAAGACAGACATTACACCTAACAAACAATAAACACGAAATAACGGAGTGGACACAAACAATGTAATCATGAAAATGCAATGACCAGATTTAAAATGAGTAACCTTAAAAGGGAAAATACTGTTCTGCAAAGCAAGCAATTTGTGGAAATACTGTCCTAAAGTAATATAGCAGGTGAATAGGAGTTTAGGTTGTTATAAATGAAAGGAAGTTTGTTTACTTGGTTGCAGAGTGGGGGGGGGGGGGGGTCTTGGCAGTTGGTTGCGGAGGCTGATGAGCTGATGGGTGATGGCACTCAGGGAGGCGCGGTGTTTGCAGCGGTTGTTGGAGTGGAGCCCCTCTGATTCCCTCTCCTGGTGAAGCTTGGGCTTGGTTGCAGTTCTCTGTCCAGCTGGGTCTTCACTGATAGGCTTCAGGAGGGCTTCTTGTGGGCTTCTCTTCTCTTGGGCTGATGTTCTCTGCCTCTCTTCGTGCTGATGGTCTTTTGTTTTCTCCTCCCTTCTGTTTCTCCTCTCCTGGCTTTGTTCTGAGGTGCCAGGTTTTATAGTGTAAAGTTCGTGAATAGGAGTGACCAGGAATTCGACTCCTGGACCAATGGCTGACCATCCATTTGGCGGGCTTTCGGAAGGGGGTCTGTATCAGTCCTTTTGAGATTTATGACCAGAGTGATTTCCCTTGTATTGATGATTTTCGTTAGGCTGGTGTAACTTTTGATATATTCACTTTCGTGGTAACCACTGACCAGATTTGGAAACTGGAGTGATTTTCCATCGGTTTGATACCAAACATGCCATAGCAGCCTAGCGGTTCACACCTCATACCATCTGTAATGATTAATTAATGATTACTTATATTATGTCGTTATGTTATATTACTCACACCTTATTTTATGCCTCACAATCTATATAATTGTAAATATACTGTGTAGCTGCTGGCGCGTTCCAAACTAAATCTCATTGTACTTACAATGTCAATAAAAACATCCATCCATCCATCTAGGCAGGCCAGTGTCGCCTCCATCCTTCCTGAAGTCAGTGATTCCTTTGTCTTTGTGCTGTTTAGTGCCAAATTGTTTGCTGAACTCCAACCTATCAGTTTCTGGACCTCATCTCTGTAAGCTGACTCATAAGAACCAAAGAGATTTACAAATGAGGAGGCCATTCGGCCCATCAAGCTCCTTTGAGGAGAACTTAGCTAATAGCTCAAAAATCTTATCTAGCTCTGATTTAAAAGAACCCAGGGTTTTAGCTTGTGTTACAATAACAGGAAGACTATTCCATACTCTAACTACACGCTGTGTACAGAAATGCTTCATCAAATTCGTTTTAAAATGTTCTCCAGCTAATTTCCACTTATGGCCACGAGTTCTGGTATTTAAACTAACATTGAAATAGCCATTTGCTGAACAGCATCCAGACCTGTTAGAATCTTAAACACCTGGATTATGTCCCCCCTTAGTCTCCTTTGCTCGAGGCTAAACAGATTCAGCTCAGCTAACCTCTCTCATTAGACATTCCTCTAAGACCAGGAATCATTCTCGTTGCCCTACGTTGCACCTTTTCCAAGGCAGCAATGTCCTTCTTAAGGTATGGTAACCAAACCGCACACAATATTCTAGGTGGGGTCTTACCAAGGAATTATATTATCGTAGCATCACTTGCCTTGTCTTAAACTCCACACACCTAGAGATGCAATGTGCCTTCTCGCGTGGTGTTCCTGCAGAGGGAGTCTGTGAGTGCTGGAGATTGGGGGAGGGGGGCAGTGTGGCTATGTCTGCTCTGTGTTCCTCCAGACGAGCAAAGAAGCTGTTTAGCTCCTTTGCTAAAAGGGCGTTGCTGTTAACAGTGACGGTGTTGTTGCCTTTGAAGTTTGTAATGTGTTGTATTCCCTGCCACACCCACTGTGGGTTGTTGTATGTGAAGTAGACCTCTATTTTCTGTTTCTCTGCCTGCCTGGCAACCTTGATGCCCCTATTCAGGTTAGCTCTGGCTGCACTCTGTGTTCTTGACTGCGCTGTCTTGTCCTGTAGTATTGTATTGTTGCTCTTGTGTTTATCTTGCACTTTCTCCCTCTGTTTGTGCTCCTTTCACTCTGTATAGTTCTATCTTGCCCGCACTTGTGTCATCTTGTGTTGTTTCTGTTTTTCTTCTTTGTCTTGCACCGTGGTCCAGGAGGAACAATGTTTCCTTTCACTGTGTACTGTGTATATTGCTGAAATAACAATAAACCCACTTGACCACCTGCCTCGATTCATCCTGAAGAGTTTTCCAATGTTGTTCAAAGGTCTGTTTGTTTCGGGTGAAGGACACGCCCCTGGACGTGCTGGATAAGGGGACCACAGATCAGTGTCCTCAGTCCTGCTTCTCCCTTCAAAGCTGAGAGGAAGATGACCCGCCTGCTGGTTCTGGTTTTGGCTTATGGAGCTCTGCTTATCTCCACAGAGGCCCAGCAAGATTACCACAGTCTCCCTGCACTCTACAAGACGCCATTAAACTCGCAGTCGAAAATGCTCATCAAGGAACCCGTCAGCACATGAATTTCTATAACATCCAGGGCCGTCCGAAGGTAACTGCTGAGAAAGTGTTTACAAAAGTGTGAAACTTTCATCATCTGCAAGCTGAACTAATGAGAATCACATTGATTTTGATGTTTTAATTTCAATGCATATGATGCTTAATGTCTCTTCACAATGAAAGTGATGGTTGTATATCTCAGCCCTGGTCAATTTTACCTTCTCACAGTTTCTCTCTGAATCTGCTGCAGTCAAGTCTGTGACAGTTTGCCATTTTTTTGGGTGATTATTGTTTGTTATATTGCCTTTAAAACAGTTGTAGGCAATTTTGTATATAACGTGTTTATGTGATTTAGATCAGCAGTGAATACATTGACATTGAGATTCTCTTGAGAGCAACAAAATGTCCAAAGTCAACTGCAACAGACCATCGGGCTGACTGTATTTTCATGGACAAGAGGGTAAGTAAAGAGTCACTGTGACTGTGAGCATTGGACATATCAGTTAGCAAATTAATTTAGGTTCATGTTAACTTTTTTGATGCCCTGCGGAGGAAAGTTAGCCAACAATAAAGTAACAAATAGATAGGTGGCCTCAAACAGCCAGTTCCATCACCTTATTCTCAAATTTTAGTAGGTTTACAGGCTTAAAGGCTGGATTACCAGGCAGTTGAAATCAGCCTTAAATGGCAGTGTGGTGTTTTGTGGTGAAAGGGCAATTAAATCTGGTCAAGCAGGGTAGATGCGCAGTGTGAATTACCCTTTAAATTTACCTCTTTAAATAGTGAACTACAGGACCACTTAGCTTGATCGGAGGACAGTATTTTAATACAGAGCAGTGTTCAGTTAAACGGGATTTGTTGTTCATACTTTTAGATGAACTTGCTTTGTATAATATAGCCTTAAGGTGACCCTGCTTTGGAAGCTCTTTCCTCTAAAATTGTTCTGTGTCATTAAACCCTGCAGTCCAGCAGCTCTGCCTTAAATCTTTAGATATATCTTTACTACACCTTCTCTCACTGTATTTATTGCCCACCACTCTTTAAATACTGTTTTTGTGTGTCTGTGTGTTTTTTGCAGCCATTCATTAACTGTAGAGTTTGCAGCAGACGGTCTGGTAATAATCTTACACATCCATCAATTGACTGTGTACCAAACAAGAAAGTGGATGAAGTAAGTGTAGAGAGTCTTAGCATTATGGAAATGTAACAGGTGTGTGAATTGTGTCTAAACATGTGGTTAAACTTTGATTGTGTTTGTACATGCAAAAATTTGATCAGAGTACTGTTTATTAATGACAAGGTTACTTTTAATCTGAACAACAGTGGCAGCACCAGGGAAAAGCTTGGGGGGGGGGGCTCTAGCTCCTCCTCCAATGACCATAGTACCCCCACAGCACCCCCCAAAATATTGGTTTCATTTTTTCTTTAACTATCTGTAAAATCTGTATATTGTGTAAGACATTTTTGCGGTTTTTATAGCATACTTGTAGTGTATTTTTTCTTCAAAGTACACATAGAGGCTCTGTGAGCTAGACGTTAGAATTTCATATTTTATCATATTTTATCCATGCTGTAGCTTATCGTGCTGTGTGCTTCTATACAGCATCTACATAAGCTGAAAAGCTAAAGCACCGCGCTCTAAATAATCTCACTCCCCTATAGCACCTGTAGCATTAAGTCACTGGCGCTGCCACTGCTGAATAAACGACTCCAATCTGACTAAACCGCTTAACTTTTCCTCCCCATGTTACATTTCAGGACAAACGACGTAATATGTGTCCTTCTGATAAACCTCCTCTCAGATCTAAAACTGCCTTGGCTTCCAAGGACACTAAAGAAGCTGAAGGAGACTGTCTGGGCTGTTTCTGATGGCTGATGGTCCTGCAATGTGGACCAGAGGAGGAAACTGGAAGGGAAAATGCTTTGCTTTATATCATGCCACCCCAAAGCCCCCAGTGAGTAAGCCATAGGCGCCGATAGCATGGAAAAACTCCCAAGAAGGAAGAAACCTTGGGAGGGACCAAACTCAAAGGGGGAGCCCATCCTCCTGGGGGCCGGCAAAGTGTAGGTGCAGGATCACAAAAAACTTAACGAGAGAATTCGACTGTCCCTCACAAAAACTGTAAAGTTTTAGTGGCTAAATTGCTTTTTCTATGCCTTTTCAAACAGGAGGAGATTTGTTTGGCTATATGTAGAAATTTTCTATACAATTTAGACAGCACAGAATCATTAACCTACTTTAATGAATTTATTTATACAACCACATATTTCACACATTTTGACATCAGTCATGCAGTGAAGATACAGTCTCTTTATTTCTTGACGCCAACCCTCCCCATTAATCCGGGCTTGGGACCGACACCTAGTTGAGCTGGCTTGCTCCCTTAAGTGGCTGGGTTAGGGCTAAACTATGTACATATTTATAAAGACTACAATAAATTTATAAAGACCCTCCCTAAATATGTAGTCTAACAAAACGCAGTTTAAAGAAGGTAGCCTACCTGGTAAACAAAGAAATTAAAAGGCCCACAGCATATAATCGGGCTATATTCCAAGCAGTTTTTAAGAACGTAACCTACATGGCGAAATTGAATTACTTTCTGGACCAACAAACGCAACCAGGCTATGAACATTATGCACCTTCCTAGTCTTGATGTAAGTCGTCCTACAGATGAGGACGTTAGGCAGCCTTTAGATCCGACCCATCATGCACTGCAGTTTTTTTGCAAATTCCCTCAGACGGAAAAACCATTAAATACCTCTTCTATTACCTTATATTACCTTATATTCATGTAATAAATATACAAATATCAATTAGTTGGAAATCAGCCAGACAGACGTAATTACTACAAATGGTTTCCACTGTATTTGTGACTCTGAGTGCCGCAGGCTTGGATGCAGTGCCGCACCATTTTGTAAGGCATGCACTGGCCAATCATGTAGCACTTCTCTCAGAAATATTAATGAGACATCACCTACCACCCTGCAAAAAAGAAATTTGCCGCTTGTCCCCCTGCACATGAGCCAACTTGGCTGCGTCAACCAGCGGAGCTCCGGAGCCTCTGGAGGAAACACGCGGCAAAAAAGGCTCGCATGCGGTCTTCCAAAGTTTGGGAATACTTCAGTCATGACACCTTTTCTGCGCCTCTACTGTAGCTGGCGTTAATGATGCTGTTTCAGCCATTTTATATTTTCTGTTTACTTATTCTGTCATGTAAGACTGAGACAAATTATCGTTTACGACAATTCTTACACACTGTAGCCTGACTTGCTGACTTAAGTAAGTTTAACTATAAGCTACCTTTGCTAGTGTTTGTGAATAACATGTTTCTCTAGTTATGAAATTATTCCATGTTTTAGCATCTGTTTCAACATTAAAGTCAAATTGGTATACTGAAATATATAAAAACTATTGAACTATTAACTTAAGTCTAACATAGAAAATCCTACTGAATCTCTTAAGATTTTCCTTTTTTGTTAATGCACTAATGTTTAAGAAGTGTCTTAATAAATTGAATTTCAGATTTGTGTGTGGGTGGGAGTGGGTGAATTGTATTAAATTCATACATTCATTCTTTTGGCTCAGACATTACTGACCTAAAACAAATTGAGGCATTGGGTAAGTGCTTAAATTAGCTACTAAATGGCAAAAAATATTCTAAATATCACATTTTCCATTCTTCGGTATAATTTTAACGAATCACCTATGCTGCCAAACATTAACGCATAGATTGTCACAACACTCTATGTTTTAGTTCTTCTTTATGTGTATAGGACGGTGTGATGGTTCTGGTGGTGGGTTGTGGCCGACGCTGCTCGCGATGTTTGGCTATGCTGCAGTCCCAGGGACCAAGTTGGAACACATTTCCACCTTCAAGCTTAGGTGGAAAAACGGCACCGAGACCCAGCAGCAGGACAACTTCACTTGTCCAGACAACCAGCCCTGCTTCATCATTGAAGTAAGCCCTGTGAACAGGAGCGAGATGTACTTCTGCAGTGGATGTTATAGCGGAGAAGAACATCCCCATCCTCACGTCTGCCGGAGTGCCCCCTCAAGTGGGTGTGTGACTTAACTCGATGGATGAATTGGACAGAATGTACTGTTACTAGAGGTCGACCGATATGGGTTTTTCAATAGCCGATGCCGATATTTAGGAGTCAGGGTCAGGCGATGGCCGATTATGCTGCTGATTTTTTTTTGGCCGATAATTGGACGTTTTCCCCTCTATTTGCATGGTAAAATATCACACTAATAATAACAAACGATACACAAAATTTCTCAATTTAGCATTTATTGAATACTCAACTTGGAAACAATAACACATTTATAAACAATAAAAATAGCAGCATCAGAATCTCTGTTAGTGCACAATATAGCAGCAAACTCCTCATGTTTGACGGAAGGAAATTTGTAAACAATACAAAAAGGAATAAGCATGTTATCTTCAGTTGTAATCCCACTTCCAGTCCCTGAGTCTTACTCACCACACTCATACTTCACAGCAATCAGACAGCAGTTAATTAACCAGAAGAGAAAAATGCAAAAACACAACAGAACTTGTAAATAATAACAAACTAATAGACAATAAAAATAGCAGCATCAGAATCTCTATTAGTGCCAAATATAGCAGCAAACTCCTCATGTCTGACGGAAGGAAAATTTGTAAATACACAAAGGAATGAGCACATCTTCAGTTTTAATCCCATTTCCAGTCCCTGAGTCTTCCTCATCCCACAAGCAGGCAAGGCATGTCACCCCGGTTGTGTGACACTTATTTTATATAATAAAATAAGTGCCCCCCTGCGGCCCCAGAGCCCGAGCAGCCGTCTCCGCTGCCTGCAGCTACCGCGCCCACGTCCGAGGCGCTTTCCTGCTGCAGCTCCCGGGCAGGCGCCCCCTCTGCAGCCTGCAGCTCCAGTCCCCTGGCCCCACTCCAGTCCCTTCTCCCCCTGTGACTCTGGTACCCTCACCCCGACGAGCCCGACCCCGGCCACGGGTCCTTATGTCTGTGTCCCATAAGGGGAGAGGACACAGACGCACGGCTGGGGTCCCACCCGCCCAGCCCCCTGGCTCGCCCCTCCCTCGCCGGCGCTAGGGCTTGGTCGGCGCCTGCGGGTCCCTGGCCCTCCGGGTCGGCTGTCGTCTGCGGGTCCCCCCTCCCGCGGCCTCGTCGCCCTGCCTCGGTCCCTCCTCCGGCGTCTTATCGGTTGCCTGCGGGCCCCCCGACGGCGGCTCCTCATTCGCCTGCTGGTCCTCCCGCTCTGGCGTGTCGGAGGACGTCGCCGTCTGCTGCGGCTCCCCCTCTCTCCTTGCCCTCCGCCAGGGTCCCTTCCAGCTCCCTTCGTCCCCTTCCCTGGTCTCCCCTCCGACTCCCTCCTTCGTCCCTGCGTCTGTCCCCTCACCCCATCTCCTCGGCCCCTCCGGCTCCGGCCTCCCGGCCGCCTGCAGCCCTTCCGGCTGCCTCCCGTCGCCCGCTGGGTCTCCCTCGGGCTCCTCTTGGTTCCCCCTCCTTCTCTCCCTGGCCTCCCGTCTTTGTCCCCTCCTGCCTCTGCTCCCCCTCGCTTTGTTCCTCCTGTCTCTGTCCCTCCTCTCTTTGTCCCTCGTCCCTCTGGCTTTCTGCTCCTCTTTCCCCGATGTTCCCTTCGTTCACTCCCGGTCCTTTTGTCCTGCCTGTTCCCTCCGTGTCCCCCTTTCCTGATCTGTTTCTCTGCCTTTCCTGTCTTATGTCAAGTCTTGTCCTGGCTCCTTCCCCTGTGCCAGTTCTGTCTGTCCGTTCTGTTCCCTGTCCCTCATTAATGAGGTTTTATATAGATATACATATATGCCCGGCTTGTCCGCTCCTCGTGTGTGCCACGCCCCCTGATTACCCACGTGTGCTTCCCTGATCGTCTCCTGCTTTGCCCGATTACTTTGATTAGTCATGACCTATTTTAAGTCCTGGTCTTACCTGTTTGCCCTGTCCGTCATTGTAGTTTGTCAATGCCTGCGTTCCGTCCTGCTCTACCCGCTCCGTTTCCCCGATTAAAGACCCGTTTTCACAAACACAAAAAATTGGTTCAGATAGGCGACGGACAATCTGATTGGTTCAGATAGGCGACGGACAATCTGATTGGCTCAGATAGGCGACGGACAATCTGATTGGCTCAGATAGGCGACGGACAATCTGATTGGCTCAGATAGGCGACGGACAATCTGATTGGCTCAGATAGGCGACGGACAATCTGATTGGCTCAGATAGCGACGGACAATCTGATTGGCTCAGATAGGCGACGGACAATCTGATTGGCTCAGATAGGCGACGGGACAATCTGATTGGCTCAGATAGGCGACGGACAATCTGATTGGCTCAGATAGGCGACGGACAATCTGATTGGCTCAGATAGGCGACGGACAATCTGATTGGCTCAGATAGGCGACGGACAATCTGATTGGCTCAGATAGGCGACGGGACAATCTGATTGGCTCAGATAGGCGACGGACAATCTGATTGGCTCAGATAGGCGACGGACAATCTGATTGGCTCAGATAGGCGACGGGACAATCTGATTGGCTCAGATAGGCGACGGACAATCTGATTGGCTCAGATAGGCGACGGACAATCTGATTGGCTCAGATAGGCGACGGACAATCTGATTGGGCTCAGATAGGCGACGGACAATCTGATTGGCTCAGATAGGCGACGGACAATCTGATTGGCTCAGATAGGCGACGGACAATCTGATTGGCTCAGATAGCGGACGGACAATCTGATTGGCTCAGATAGGCGACGGACAATCTGATTGGCTCAGATAGGCGTACGGACAATCTGATTGGCTCAGATAGGCGACGGACAATCTGATTGGCTCAGATAGGCGACGGACAATCTGATTGGCTCAGATAGGCGGACGGACAATCTGATTGGCTCAGATAGGCGACGGACAATCTGATTGGCTCAGATAGGCGACGGACAATCTGATTGGCTCAGATAGGCGACGGACAATCTGATTGGCTCAGATAGGCGACGGACAATCTGATTGGCTCAGATAGGCGACGGACAATCTGATTGGCTCAGATAGGCGACGGACAATCTGATTGGCTCAGATAGGGTCACGGACAATCTGATTGGCTCAGATAGGCGACGGACAATCTGATTGGCTCAGATAGGCGACGGACAATCTGATTGGCTCAGATAGGCGACGGACAATCTGATTGGCTCAGATAGGCGACGGACAATCTGATTGGCTCAGATAGGCGACGGACAATCTGATTGGCTCAGATAGGCGACGGACAATCTGATTGGCTCAGAATAGGCGTACGGGAACCAATCTGATTGGCTCAGATAGGCGACGGACAATCTGATTGGCTCAGATAGGCGACGGACAATCTGATTGGCTCAGATAGGCGACGGACAATCTGATTGGCTCAGATAGGCGACGGACAATCTGATTGGCTCAGATAGGCGACGGACAATCTGATTGGCTCAGATAGGCGACGGACAATCTGATTGGCTCAGATAGGCGACGGACAATCTGATTGGCTCAGATAGGCGACGGACAATCTGATTGGCTCAGATAGGCGACGGACAATCTGATTGGTTCAGATAGGCGACGGACAATCTGATTTGTTCAGATAGGCGACGGACAATCTGATTGGTTCAGATAGGCGACGGACAATCTGATTGGTTCAGATAGGCGACGGACAATCTGATTGGTTCAGATAGGCGACGGACAATCTGATTGGTTCAGATAGGCGACGGACAAATCTGATTGGCTCAGATAGGCGACGGACAATCTGATTGGCTCAGATAGGCGGACGGACAATCTGATTTGGCTCAGATAGGCGACGGACAATCTGATTGGCTCAGATAGGGGCTGACGGACAATCTGATTGGGTTCAGATAGGCGACGGACAATCTGATTGGCTCAGGATAGGCGACGGACAATCTGATTGGCTCAGATAGGCGACGGACAATCTGATTGGCTCAGATAGGCGACGGACAATCTGATTGGCTCAGATAGGCGACGGACAATCTGATTGGTTCAGATAGGCGACGGACAATCTGATTGGTTCAGATAGGCGACGGACAATCTGATTGGTTCAGATAGGCGACGGACAATCTGATTGGTTCAGATAGGCGACGGACAATCTGATTGGTTCAGATAGGCGACGGACAATCTGATTGGTTCAGATAGGCGACGGACAATCTGATTGGTTCAGATAGGCGACGGACAATCTGATTGGTTCAGATAGGCGACGGACAATCTGATTGGCTCAGATAGGCGACGGACAATCTGATTGGCTCAGACAGGCACGGACAATCTGATTGGCTCAGACTAGGCGACCGGACAATCTGATTGGCTCAGACAGGCGACGGACAATCTGATTGGCTCAGATAGGCGACGGACAATCTGATTGGCTCAGACAGGCGACGGACAATCTGATTGGCTCAGATAGGCGACGGACAATCTGATGGCTCAGTAGCGACGACATCTGATTGGCTCAGATAGGCGACGGACGATCTGATTGGCTCAGATAGGCGACGGACGATCTGATTGGCTCAGATAGCGACGGACGATCTGATTGGCTCAGATAGGCGACGGACGATCTGATTGGCTCAGATAGGCGACGGACGATCTGATTGGCTCAGATAGGCGACGGACGATCTGATTGGGCTCAGATAGGCGACGGACGATCTGATTGGCTCAGATAGGCGACGCGACGGACGATCTGATTGGCTCAGATAGGCGACGGACGATCTGATTGGCTCAGATAGGCGACGGACGATCTGATTGGCTCAGATAGGCGACGGACGATCTGATTGGCTCAGATAGGCGACGGACGATCTGATTGGCTCAGATAGGCGACGGACGATCTGATTGGCTCAGATAGACGACGGACGATCTGATTGGCTCAGATAGACGACGGACAATCTGATTGGCTCAGATAGGCGACGGACAATCTGATTGGTTCAGATAGGCGACGGACAATCTGATTGGTTCAGATAGGCGACGGACAATCTGATTGGTTCAGATAGGCGACGGACAATCTGATTGGTTCAGATAGGCGACGGACAATCTGATTGGTTCAGATAGGCGACGGACAATCTGATTGGTTCAGATAGGCGACGGACAATCTGATTGGTTCAGATAGGCGACGGACAATCTGATTGGTTCAGATAGGCGACGGACAATCTGATTGGCTCAGATAGGCGACGGACAATCTGATTGGCTCAGATAGGCGACGGACAATCTGATTGGCTCAGATAGGCGACGGACAATCTGATTGGCTCAGATAGGCGACGGACAATCTGATTGGCTCAGATAGGCGACGGACAATCTGATTGGCTCAGATAGGCGACGGACAATCTGATTGGCTCAGATAGGCGACGGACAATCTGATTGGTTCAGATAGGCGACGGACAATCTGATTGGTTCAGATAGGCGACGGACAATCTGATTGGTTCAGATAGGCGACGGACAATCTGATTGGTTCAGATAGGCGACGGACAATCTGATTGGTTCAGATAGGCGACGGACAATCTGATTGGTTCAGATAGGCGACGGACAATCTGATTGGTTCAGATAGGCGACGGACAATCTGATTGGCTCAGACAGGCGACGGACAATCTGATTGGCTCAGACAGGCGACGGACAATCTGATTGGCTCAGACAGGCGACGGACAATCTGATTGGCTCAGATAGGCGACGGACAATCTGATTGGCTCAGATAGGCGACGGACAATCTGATTGGCTCAGATAGGCGACGGACAATCTGATTGGCTCAGATAGGCGACGGACAATCTGATTGGCTCAGATAGGCGACGGACGATCTGATTGGCTCAGATAGGCGACGGACGATCTGATTGGCTCAGATAGGCGACGGACGATCTGATTGGCTCAGATAGGCGACGGACGATCTGATTGGCTCAGATAGGCGACGGACGATCTGATTGGCTCAGATAGGCGACGGACGATCTGATTGGCTCAGATAGGCGACGGACGATCTGATTGGCTCAGATAGGCGACGGACGATCTGATTGGCTCAGATAGGCGACGGACGATCTGATTGGCTCAGATAGGCGACGGACGATCTGATTGGCTCAGATAGGCGACGGACAATCTGATTGGCTCAGATAGGCGACGGACAATCTGATTGGCTCAGATAGGCGACGGACGATCTGATTGGCTCAGATAGGCGACGGACGATCTGATTGGTTCAGATAGGCGACGGACGATCTGATTGGTTCAGATAGGCGACGGACAATCTGATTGGCTCAGATAGGCGACGGACAATCTGATTGGCTCAGATAGGCGACGGACAATCTGATTGGCTCAGATAGGCGACGGACAATCTGATTGGCTCAGATAGGCGACGGACAATCTGATTGGCTCAGATAGGCGACGGACAATCTGATTGGCTCAGATAGACGACGGACAATCTGATTGGTTCAGATAGACGACGGACAATCTGATTGGCTCAGATAGGCGACGGACAATCTGCCAATCAGATTGTCCGTCGCCTATCTGAACCAATCAGATTGTCCGTCGCCTATCTGAACCAATCAGATTGTCCGTCGCCTATCTGAACCAATCAGATTGTCCGTCGCCTATCTGAGCCAATCAGATTGTCCGTCGCCTATCTGAGCCAATCAGATTGTCCGTCGCCTATCTGAGCCAATCAGATTGTCCGTCGCCTATCTGAGCCAATCAGATTGTCCGTCGCCTATCTGAGCCAATCAGATTGTCCGTCGCCTATCTGAGCCAATCAGATTGTCCGTCGCCTATCTGAGCCAATCAGATTGTCCGTCGCCTATCTGAACCAATCAGATTGTCCGTCGCCTATCTGAACCAATCAGATTGTCCGTCGCCTATCTGAACCAATCAGATTGTCCGTCGCCTATCTGAACCAATCAGATTGTCCGTCGCCTATCTGAGCCAATCAGATTGTCCGTCGCCTATCTGAGCCAATCAGATTGTCCGTCGCCTATCTGAGCCAATCAGATTGTCCGTCGCCTATCTGAGCCAATCAGATTGTCCGTCGCCTATCTGAGCCAATCAGATTGTCCGTCGCCTATCTGAGCCAATCAGATTGTCCGTCGCCTATCTGAGCCAATCAGATTGTCCGTCGCCTATCTGAGCCAATCAGATTGTCCGTCGCCTATCTGAGCCAATCAGATTGTCCGTCGCCTATCTGAGCCAATCAGATTGTCCGTCGCCTATCTGAGCCAATCAGATTGTCCGTCGCCTATCTGAGCCAATCAGATTGTCCGTCGCCTATCTGAGCCAATCAGATTGTCCGTCGCCTATCTGAGCCAATCAGATTGTCCGTCGCCTATCTGAGCCAATCAGATTGTCCGTCGCCTATCTGAGCCAATCAGATTGTCCGTCGCCTATCTGAGCCAATCAGATTGTCCGTCGCCTATCTGAGCCAATCAGATTGTCCGTCGCCTATCTGAGCCAATCAGATTGTCCGTCGCCTATCTGAGCCAATCAGATTGTCCGTCGCCTATCTGAGCCAATCAGATTGTCCGTCGCCTATCTGAGCCAATCAGATTGTCCGTCGCCTATCTGAGCCAATCAGATTGTCCGTCGCCTATCTGAGCCAATCAGATTGTCCGTCGCCTATCTGAGCCAATCAGATTGTCCGTCGCCTATCTGAGCCAATCAGATTGTCCGTCGCCTATCTGAGCCAATCAGATTGTCCGTCGCCTATCTGAGCCAATCAGATTGTCCGTCGCCTATCTGAGCCAATCAGATTGTCCGTCGCCTATCTGAGCCAATCAGATTGTCCGTCGCCTATCTGAGCCAATCAGATTGTCCGTCGCCTATCTGAGCCAATCAGATTGTCCGTCGCCTATCTGAGCCAATCAGATTGTCCGTCGCCTATCTGAGCCAATCAGATTGTCCGTCGCCTATCTGAGCCAATCAGATTGTCCGTCGCCTATCTGAGCCAATCAGATTGTCCGTCGCCTATCTGAGCCAATCAGATTGTCCGTCGCCTATCTGAACCAATCAGATTGTCCGTCGCCTATCTGAACCAATCAGATTGTCCGTCGCCTATCTGAACCAATCAGATTGTCCGTCGCCTATCTGAACCAATCAGATTGTCCGTCGCCTATCTGAACCAATCAGATTGTCCGTCGCCTATCTGAACCAATCAGATCGTCCGTCGTCTATCTGAACCAATCAGATTGTTTTTCTTACACAAAAAATTATTCCGTTTTCAAAACACTTTTGTGCAAGAAATGCTCCCATGAGCCTGTGTTTAGTGCCTACAGAGGTCTTCTTTTTGCCACTGGTACAGGAGAGTACGGGTCCCACCTTGCCACAGCCAGGCACCTCCACGCTATCGACGGGCCGCGGAATCTCGATGGAGCGCACGTTGCCGTACTTGCAACACTCCTCCCGGATGTCCTCCAGGATCTCCTCGTAGTCCTCGTCGTCCACCAGCTCCTCGGGCATGACCATGTTGAGGAGGCACAGCACCTCCGTGGGCATGCCGGAGCTCTGCAGCCGCTGCAGCCCTGGAACCTGCAGCGTCACCGGCGTCTCGATGATGGCCGTCTGTCCCGGGGGGCGACAAGAGTGTCAGATACCCCCTGATCGTCCAATCGTCTCGAGTAACAGCGAGAAATTTACATGGACCCAAATAAACCCAAGAAATAGGGGCATTAAGCTTCCTGGGAGGCACCCAGGAACCAAGTTGGGTTTAGGACATCAGAAAGGCGGCAGCCGAGGGCAAATACTCACAGCGTTGGCATTCTTAGCCCCCACGCTTGCCCGCTGGACGATGAGCTTCTTGTCTCCGAGCTGCATGCCATTGAGTCCAGCCACGGCCTGCGGGATGCATCCCACACAAGCGTCAGCAATTCCATCCGGAAGCCCCGAGTCACCCCAGACCTTCCAGCTGCTGCCCCACCTCACGCACCTGGTCAGTGGCACTGATGTCCACGTATTCACAGAAAGCATAACCCTTAGACAGTGACGTGGCACTGTCCTTCACAAGGTTGAAGGCCTTAAGAGGTCCGAACGACGTCAAGAGTTCCTTCACCTGGGCAAGAGGAGGAGACGCGGGGGGGCGATTAGCCCGACAGTCCAGGCACGGCGCCTCGCTAGAAATGCTAATCTTAACTGTGGGAGAAGCAGCATGTTAAACTTTGCAAAACGACATGAGGAAACAGTGAAGACATCAGGAAAATGGCTTTATGACAAGTGGCTCGACATTACGGTGCAACACTAGAGCTCAAAGCCCCCTGTGCCCTTTCTGCATGACTTACTTACTGGGAGCGTACAAAAGTAACTATTTTGATTCTTGTCAATGAATGATAACACAGATTCCCCCCCCCCCATCCTACAGCATATACAACACAACTGAATTCCTAATCAAGTTCTCTGATAATTCCAACTACGAATTTTGAAATATGGACCGAGTTGCATCTGATTTTAAGGGCCACAATAATTAAGCTAGATGGTATATAAAAAAAAAACTAAATAAAAACAGCTAATTATATGTTAAGTGTTCCATGTATACAATGTGGAGGGGGGGGGGGCGACTCGGCAGAACACAAACCCAGCCGAATCACTGACTTCCTGTTCTTAAAACCAAGAACCACATTGGTGCAGTTAATTAGAGGGACAAAGCCTACAGGAGATAAACTCACAGGTAAAGCTAAGAGCCGCCACAGGGTCCTGCTAAAGGGGCCACGGCTTGAAGCCAAACAGGACGAAATAGCTCTGCTAACATCATTCCTCACTTATTCTACAGGAATCTACTGTAAAGCCGCATTAACCACTGACTTCAGAAAGGAGTCACCTGGGACACTGGCAGCCACAAGAGGGCGCTACCTCCTACCTTCTCTTAGGGGCAAAAAAAAAAAAAAATCAAATTTATACCCTGTGATCAGCATAATAAGTCTCTCCCCAGCCTTCAACCCCCAAAAAAAGGACCCCATATGCTTAAGAGCACTCCAGGACAGAGCCCCCCCACAGGGGCAGGCCGTCGACAGGGAGGATATCCGTGCGAGGGACGGAATGTCTTACTTGCCTTGTGTTACATGTTGGCATGGCAGCAGTAGGTCAGTACTACTGAACAAATTATGAGCGAAGACTTAACGATCTTACAGGCCCCTAGCTGGGGACAAAGTGGGGAACAAAAATGAAAGAGCTGTAAGTATCAAAGCGGTAGCAGGGACTGCAAAAAAAATGTAAACACCAGGATACAAGCAGCGGTTTCCATTTCACCTGTCTATGGCACATTTACTGGCTTTGACGTGAAATACATTAACAGTTCTGCTGGATTCAAACTCTCTCCCCCCAGTGCTGCTTTGGTACAGCCTTCCTCTTGACTTGGATTACATGTGACTCACACTGGATAAGAAAGATTACGATGACAATCCGAAAAGGAGGAAAAAAATCAAAGAAAAACAAACTGACTGCACTTCTCACTTACCTTTCACTGAAACCGCGATCACTATCTTGTGGGCTGAGTCTTGCCATTTTTAACAGTTTAGGCTAAAGTGAGTGGGACACCGGAGCTCAAAATGTTACAATGCAGGGGTGGACGCAAAACGTTTTGCGATTAACTTTTGCAAAATAAATAGGTAAACTATTAAATGCCTGTATGGATTATGTCTATAATGGGCCGATTTCAGTGGGGTGGCGATATAGGAAGAAAAAAAAAAAATCATAAAAGATGCTAATGAGAAGTAGAAAATGTCTAAAATGTGACCCTTTCAACACTTTCAGAGTAAGACGACCTCATCTGTGCATGTTGTTATGGTAATATTATCCATCACTGACGTCATAACAGAATAGGGCATGGGGCACGATGTGAAAACTCCAGTGAAGCTGATAATCGTTCACCGGGAAAAAGGTCCGAAGTATTTTCTGCCTTTCGAGCGACACAGCAATGTAGGGAACGATTCTTCCGCAGCTCCCCATCGCTGTTAACGGGATGTGAAGTCATCGTTCTCAGTGTGCGGACATGGACGTGAGACACGGCACGTCTGCGAATACTGAAGCGTTTGGGGACTTGGTCGATCTCCCCCACATTTCAAGCACAGTCTATGGTAGTGTTTCCCAGCCCAGTCCTCGGGGGTACCCCCCCGGTCAGTCCACGTTTTTGCTTCCTCTCAGCACACCTGTACCAGGTATTCGGTGTTCCTGATTGGCTGGGAGCTAGGAGGGAGCGAAAATGTGGACAGTCGGCGGTTCCCCGAGGACTGGGATTGGGCAAACACAGGTGTACGGCAATGTGGAGGTATTCGTCAGTTAGGTGACGCGCAGATGACTCGATTTTAAATTTTCATGCAGCAAAACGACGCGGCTGATTCATCCGACTAACACTCAGCAATTAACCCGATATACAAATATTCCAGGGTACCCAGCAACAGGCAGCACAGGGACTGGCTACGTGACTGGTTTGGCAAGCCGCCAGCTGTAAGGCACGTTTCCCAAAGCCTTTGTTGCTAATAAGGTTATTTGCTAACAACATTAGATAACAACTGAATGGTTCCAACTATGCAAGTCGATAACATGAGGTTTTGGGAAACGTACCTTTTACATTAGCGGGGTCTCAATATCTTCATAATTTACAGCTGGATAAACAATGAGCGTAATGTAACTGTCAACTCATTACCTACATGTCTAATAAATGTTTAATAAATCCCATGAATATCTTTAAAAAAAAAAAAAAAAAACCTCAAATGTGCGGCTATTTTCAGCAGCTAGCTTTAAACATGATGCTGACATTTGACCCCCCAGTATCTTGTAATGAATTTTAAGCGGTGAGGTAACTTTGACAGGCTTTCTTTTCCTACTAATCAGTTACACAGAGACGAGTGTTTATTTTATGTATGTATGTGCGTGCGCGTGCGTGCGTGCGTGCGTGTGCGTGTGTGTGCATGCCTGCTTGAGTTCCACGTGCAGCAGTGGGACAGAAACACAGGAGGGTTGTGGGTCGGCTCCCCGGCGACAGAGACTGAGGGCGGGGTACCTGATCGTCACTGAGATAGTTGGGCAGGCCTCCGACAAAGAGCTTGTGTGGCGAGTCTGGAACCACGGTGGAGACGACCCCTGCAGACAGAGCGGCACGGCGCCCAAAGCCGGCCGATCACAGCAAACCGTCAACATGCCGGATAATGACCACGAGCAAACGGCGCGAGTGAAATAAGCCAACTTCAAATCAGTATGACGTCGTTATCTCCTATATAATATCAGATAAATGTAACTCCAGCAAAAAAATACCTAAATACTGGGGCAGTTTGACGACTGTTTTTTGTCTCTCCCATCTTGCTCTCCATGGGAGATGCTGACACATGCAGCACCAGTCAAAAGTATGGACACACCTGCTCTTAATGCATTTGTCTCTATTTTAGCTGTTATTCACCTTATAGTAAAAGGCCTTTGGGCATGGAAGTTATGCATATGAAGTACTGCAAAGACAAAATTTTTGTCTCTTCAAAATAGGAGCCATTGGCTTCGATGACAGCATTGCGGACTCAACCAGCTAACATATGTACCCACCTGGACCGTTTCTCCAACAGTCCTCGAGTTTCCACAAGTTCTGCGCGCAAGCTGGCTACCTTACTCTTACTCTCATCCAACTGATCCCAAACCAGCTCTATAGAGTTTAGGTTGGGGGGCTGTGGGGACCATCTCTTTCCTAGTTCACAAGGTAATAAGCTACTTGCATAACCTTCAAGGTGGGCTTTGGGTCATTATCTTGCTGAAAAACAAGTCATTTTCAGTAGGTGTGTCCAGAATTTTTAACTAGAATAGGAGCCAGCAACCCTAGAACAATTTGGGGGTTAGGGTCCTTGCTCAAGGGCCCAGTGGTGAAATCACTCTGCCAACCCTGCCAACCAGCAACCTTCTTTTCATGGGCAAACATCACAGAGCCACACAACACCCCTATGTTAACAGTAAGAAGTGAGTGACTGAGCTGTGTGTGTGTGTGTGTGGCTCAGCTGGTTAGGATGCCAGCGTTATCATCAGAAGATCACTGGTTCACATCACTGGTGATCACACCACTGGGCCGGCGAGTTTGCTCTAGGGACAGGCTGACCCTGATTTCTCAAAAAAAAAAAAAAAAAAAAAAACATTCTTCACTTTGGATAAAACTGTCTGCTAAATATTTACAACATTAAGTAAATAAAAGTGAAAGTCTCCCTCTTTATATGACAAGACATCCGCAGCTTGCGAAGGACAGTCAGTCCGTAACGAGTACAAAAAACTGGCCTTGCCGATCGGCTCTTCAAAGGTAAATAAAGATTAAGGTTATGACGGCGACAAGCAAAACGGACCTGGTACGTGGAAGGCGGGCTGCTCTGAGATGCCAGGCAGGGGGCGATAGTCGTGGGGCCGCCTGATTTTTAACGACTGACCCTGGAAAATGATGCCGTCGAAGGCCATTGCCTGCGTGGTCTCATCCACGGACCGAAACTAGGGCAGAACGAAGAACGTCGTTAATCAGGGAAGGCTGCGGTCTCCGCCTGGACACAGCAGCCATTAGGCAGGAAAGACTCTTACTTCAAGGAAGGCAAAGTTCTTGTCCTGGTTTATCTGAACAGCGAGGACGGGATTGGTGGGACCTTGACATAAGCCAGCCAATCGCATCTGGGTATTGAAGAAATCCGCCATGGCCTCCTAAAAAGACAGGCAGACACACTGAATGAAGACAGGCAGACGTCTGAAGACATCAAATCAGGCAAACGAGAAAAAAAATGACTGACAAGTCTAGTACATTTATCTATTTATTTTGCGGACACTTTCATCCAAAGCAACATACATTTCATTGAAGAAGCAGGACCAGACAGTTCCTAGAGCAAATAGTGCTTAAGGGCTGCGCTCGGGGGCCCAATGGTGAAATCACTCTGCTGCCCAAGGGATTTGAACCAACAACCTTCTTGTGACCGGCTCAGTGTCCTAACTCACTGAGCTACACATGACACCAGTATGCATGACAGAAGGCAACGCGGGACTTTGCCTGGACTCACCTCCGTCAGGCCGAAGGGGATGTTGCCGACATAAAGCCGCCTGGCCTGCCGGGTCATCTGGCTGCCGACCATCGGCACCTGGGTGGGCGTCACTGCCACGCCGCTGGTGGTGGATGTTGCCAGTAAAGCTATCGTGGGGATCTGCCCTGCAGCTGTGGGGAGGAGAAAGGGCTTCAAGACCCCAACCAGGGACGGCCAGAACATCCGGATCGTCGCCTTCATTTGCTTCTAACCCCTAGGTTTAAGCTCTCTTCACACTGTCTGAAATCATCCCAAGTGTTATTCCCTCTTTGACCAGCAGGGGGGAGGAGGGCACTCCAGAATAAATGCTTTCATTGCAACCAATATACCATAACCTTGCAATACTGAACTAGCACACATGGAAGCGTCGCATCCAAACCTTGCATTGCCTTGTACTGCATGGGGGTGATGTGCTCGAATCCCGGAGGGGGAACATCCCAGTACTTGTATGTCCTTTTCTTACGGCTTCTCCGAGGAGAGTAGCTGCCCAAACACAAAACAGAAGGTTGTTTTCCCCAAACAATACAGTGTAAACACTCAGAATCTGGCAAAAACAAACAGATGGCAGAATGTTTACATTTAACTTTGGATCGCAGGCAGTTTAAGGTCATGAGGGTGTGACCATGCGCCACTTTTTAGGCTGGCTTTGAGGTCCCATCGCTATGGCGGGGGCTACTTATAAACGCCAGTTAAAATTTAATATGGGTACAGTCCCCCTTCCCACCACGAAGAAACCAATTGGTTGATTGTGAAAGAAACTTGTTAAGAGGCCTCAAACCATGCTAGATATCAGCTTCAGTGCCTGTAACCGGGACCGTGAGGGGGGGTACCTGTGCTTCTTGTGCTCGCGTGAGCTGCTCCGTCGGTCACGACCCTTGCGGTCGCGGCTGCTGCTGCGCTTCTCGTGACTCCGCCCCCTGGAGTCCTTGCTCCAGCGGCGGTGCTTCTCGCCACGGCTCAGAGACCGGCTGCGGCTACGCTTCTTGTGTCGCTCCTTCTCCCGCTCTGGGGGACGACACCGTGGTACCAGTGAGACGGTGGGCGGAGCGACATGACTGCCCCCCTACCATCCATTTCGATAAATCCAAGATGTGTAACTCAGAGGGATTATGAATGTGTGTCCGGATGGTTGTGGGTTTGAAGCCCATGAGTCACAGAGTAATCATATTACCAACTTCCCTGGGGTGCTGGATGCTGACTGACCCAGCGCTATGCCTTAAAAGTCACTTACGGAGACCAAGATGTGGTACGGGGTCTAACTCCCCAGTTTCCTCACCAGAATGAAGCACCTCCATTCAATTCACATATTCAATCACACCCTCCTGAAACAAACACACCCATCTCTCAATGGCTAATAATTTCAAGGGCACAAGGACATCCCCTTGAATGTCAGTCTGTTGTGAAACAATAAAAACATAACCAGACTAATTAATGATATAGGAGCACAGTGGTGAGTACAGTTGCCTCACGCCTCCGAGTCTGGAGGCCTGAATTTTGCCTCTGCTCTCTGTATGGGGAATTTGCCTGGAATAGGCTCCAGGGGAGCCTGACTAAGATAACTGGTTGGACGATGGATGGGTAATTAATATCGTTTCAATCTGACAGACAGCACTTTATTAAACTAGCAATAAAATATCACCTTTCTATCCCAGCAGGTCCTTCATATAGAAGCTTAAATAAATCCCTGAAGGTGCAGTTTTCAGTGAAGCATTTAAACGCAGGTGCTGCTCGAGGAATCAGCTTCATGCATCAGTTATAACAGCGTTACGGTAATGCACCGCTGCAAAAGTACAGACACGGAGCGGCCAATGCATCTTACGTAAATCGGTAATAACCAATTACCGCAATCGCAGGCATAGTCAGAGCGCAGATATGAATGACTGGAACTGCTAGTTTATCAAACACGGCGGCACTTAGTGCTCGTCTAGCCGAATCAGGTCGTTTCGAATGACATTTTAGTGATTTAGTGATAAGGAGCTGATATGACAAGATTGCCATTTGATAGGTACATAAATCAATCCTACTTTCGACTCCGTTGTAACGCATGTTGTATATTTCAGTTGCGTTAGTATGGCTTAAGTTTATTCAGTTTACTGGATTCTCTGCACTTTAATGAAGTTATATGTGTATTGTTATATAACTGTACATCATTGTTAGTTACTGCTATCCGCTGTAAAGGTAGATACAGGTGCAAGACTTTGCAATAACGACCTAAAAGCAGTTGTTATGATTCCAGGGAACGCGGCTGATTTTTAGAGTCTATACATCATGAAGAAACGGCGATCGTGTGAGAAAGACTTATTCTGTACGGATGACAGGGCCAGCATTTCGGACCCAAGGGAAAGGCTATTGTGCATCGGAAAGAGACAAAATCATATCATTATATAGAAAACTCGTCGTAGTATTTAAAAACCAAGTAACTAACACTGTTATTAAGTGCGGACTTTAAATCAAGTGGTCGCGGTCGTTTTTATTTGCATAAAACTTTAAACGTGATCTTGAAAATATAACGCTTGCAACAAACATCCATGCATAGTGTGTTACTGCGAATGAAAATACGCGGGTCACAATTTATGATCCAAGTGTATAATGGTAAATAATTAAATAAATAAAACCGCAGGCTTTCACATCGAGTGCACCCCAATAACCCGGGCACTGATGGATGCAGGCCTAGCGATCTCTATAACAATGCCAAGCAAAGAATGTCACTGATTTACCAAAGCGGTCAGTTTTCGGGGATCCTGCGGCAGCTGGGAGAAGAAGAATCGGGCAGGTTTCAGAATCGGCGAGCGCTCGGATAAAAGGCACCGATTTCCCAGCCGCGCTTTTCTTTTCGGAACCAGCAGAAGTGCCCTCCGCACCATCCTCGGCGCTAGGACACGCCGGCCACTTTATTACCCTAAAACAGGGAGCATACACCGATCTTCAAAGCCAAACTTACCTTGCCGATTTTCGCTTAACTGCTTCTCAAACTCATCGAAATCGGACATTTTTCAGTCCGTACTAAAGACGTATTGCAAAATAAGCAGAGGTCCAACAGTAGGCCTTTGAATGGGCTACAGGCTGCATTGGGTTCTGCTGCTTTTTCTTCCGAGTCGCCTGCCCCTCCTCCCCCGAAGTCATCGGCTCTTCCTCGGTTGTATCACACACAGGTTCGGAAACATTCGATGCGCATTACCGTCCCCTCCTGCACTGGAGGGTTAAGGACAACGTGATTATATCGAACCAAAATTGAAATGTGCAAGTTGACTTTCCTAGTTATACGTCTTCATTTTTATTCTGGGTTTAACAACCATGAGTTTATGACGTATTTTACATGATTAGTTGGCGACTGGACCTTATTGTTTATATCTCTTATTAAGGATCCATCCATCCATACATCAATTATCAAAACCACACACTTACAATCCGAGTCTAGTTTCATATGCTGCGCTGCTGAGCGACCCGCAGAATATTATGCATGAGTACAAGTCACAAGCCCCGTTTCCACTAACACGGGGCCGGTTCTAGCTTGGTGCCTTTTGAGACCGAGGCAAAAAGATGCAGACTCTCCCCGTCGGGGAATCGAACCCCGGTCTCCCGCGTGACAGGCGGGGATACTCACCACTATACTAACGAGGAGATGTACGCGCACTACTTTTACATCTTCAAGATAAACAGCGGATGACTACTAACATTTGCGAGTAATCAATGACTGAGCTTCATGTCATGACCATGGTGCTCAAGAGAAGAAAAAATACATAATGTACGTCCACTGATACCAGAACAACCATATAGCTTTATACTAAGACGATGATTAAACGGAAAATTCCTTTACAAAACACTGCCACAAAATCATAGTTTCGCAATATTACATCGTGCAACGGGACACAGTGTAAGTACGTGAAGTCGGTAATTAAATCAAGAAAAAAAAGTGAGAGGAAAAGAATACTTTTCTATTATCATATTTTTCTAACTGGCCAAACTGAGTCATATTTTGATTATACACACTAACAGAAAAACAGTGCAAATCTCCGGTAGTCCGTTTCACTTGCGCTCCGCTATGGGGCAGTAACAAGCAGAGCTTAAGTGTGGAAGGAAAAAAAAAACACAGGACAGCATCAATCCCAACTTCACAAACGCCGGAGATCGAGATGCTGTAAGCATGACAATTAACATCTTTATCCAAGGGAACAGCTGCAAGACACAGATGCCGCGCCTAACAAAGGTAGGATCGATTCCGAAGTTCAGGCATTTACAGACGCGGACTCTTCTGGAGTTGATTTTTTTCGGGAGATACGCATCAACTTCAAAAGTATGAACCGCATTATATCTATATCTGTTATGACGTTGTAGCTATTGATACTGATGCATCACAAAAATAATTTAAATGTTTTTTCATTCTGACATATGTTCGTTCGGACGAGGATTTTATTATATGAGATAAGTTTTAAATGAAAACTTTTTTTAATCTATATGATTAATTCTCGAATCTAAGCCAGACTTCACATAAATCATTCATTCATAAATATAATGGAACATACAACATCCAGGTATCCATGAAATTTATGATCAGGCTATACGTTTGTGATAACAACAAAACAACACAACATGTATATTTACAATATATGGGCCTATTGTTTAATATTGCCTCCAAATTATAGCCAGACAATAACGCAATAGGCCGACATCAAACTATTTTCATGTAAAACAAAAGTGCTGGCAGTTTGCTTGTGCTTACAGACCCCGCCTTGAGCCCATCCAGAAAGATCCCAAAAATAACCGACAAGCAAAGGTTGTAACAATCTGAGCATGTTTAGTTTAATGTAATCAGGAGCCGAATTAATAACGCGAATAAATGATCAAACCGAAAGTCTGTAGTCGGGAATATCCGATAACGTCTTTGACGTGCAGTTAAGATAGTCAGAGGAAAAACCTTGTAGTTTACTTATATATATGCCTAAATATATGAGTGTGTCTCTCCGGTGATTTAATGATGAATATAACGATTACATATCAAATCACACATTAAGCAATTATTATATTACTAGGTTGAACGTTTTCACTATGTCTGTCGTCACCTTGATTTCACGATTTTGACTATTCTTCTTATCCCAGATTGAACAAGTCATTGTGGCGATGCAAGATCCCGACATGGGGATAAAGATGAAGAATCAAAGACTGTTAATCACAGTGATTCCACATGCGATGACAGGTGCACGATACATATTTTACTTTTTAAAAATAATTTTTCATGCCGCCCGGGTTGTCTTACACCCGGCCGTGCAGTGTCCCGGGGGCCGGGTCCTAATGGTCATTTAAGCCCTTCACAGGAAAGCCCATACATCGGCGGTCTTCGGGAATCCTGTGCATTAAGACTGTCATCGATCTCCTTGCGCTCATATTTATTTATGTAATTTATTTATCGAGTTCAGCGTTTTTGATTTATGACGGCTTAATGCATTTCTCGACTCTAACTAGATGCCTTCCTCGCTATGCCTTCCCAGGAAATGATATCGTGGAGTGGCTAATTCAGAAGTACTCCATCATGGAAGAAGGTAGGGCCGAGAAGTATGTAGGGAAGCGTTACCTGGTGCTCTTATGTGAGGTTAATCGATTGTTTTTTTCCCTTCGTGACGACGATGGCGCCCCTGCTGGCGAAAGACGTCATCAGGTTTTTTTTTTTTTGTAATAAAATAACAGAAATAAACGAGTCTTTTGAATAATAAATACAAATGAAGTAATAGAATTTGTCATCCATACAACAGATTAGCCTAGCTGCATTTATGTGTAAGCATATGCAATTCACGTGTCTGACAGAAGCATGTTCTGTTCCATTGATATTGCTGAGCCTGTGAATTAATAAATGTCAGAATTGAGCTTGTCCATAACATAGACACCCCATTCGCCTGAAGCTTTTGGGATTTTCTTCCCCTGGCGTCAATTTATCTGCTGAATTATTTATCTTTCTGCTGAGAGGCTATTAGTACAAATAATCTGTAGGCCAGTCCCGAGTCGCGCCGCTACGCATGCTGAGCTGTACGGTTTGATAGTCCCGATGCAAACTTCGCTGATAGCCAGAGGCAGTCAGTCATGCCTGGAGAAATATCGCTATCCGTCTCCCTCATTATGCACTTCTGCAAGACGCTGTTGTCCTGAATTCCCGGGCGATGCAGATGAGGTTTTAAATAGCAAGGGAGCAGATTTCCCTGATTTACAGCCCAGATTGGAAAAGAAGTCGGAATGGAAAGGAGGGGACTTTTAGGCAGTAGATGGCAGATGCATTAACAGACTTGAATGGGCAAAAAACCTGTTGCCCCGGTAAGCAGTTACCCCTCCCTGTAAACACTAGGCTTCCCCCTAGCAGCGCTGTTGCTGCGCCGGTCTGAAACCCCCGGGAGCGCCTGACTGCCAATGGCCGCGGAGGCAGCCGGAAAGTGGAAAGTCCCAATTACTCGTAATTAATTATAGTTCCGATGAGGAATGCACCATCCCCGCGGCTTATTCTGTGCACCATGTCAACGTTTTTTCCAGTTACTTGCTATACCGTAAAATAAAATATAATATGCCTACTCAGTTTCTAGTTATCGTGTGTTCTACTGTATTCCACTGACAAAAATTTAGAGAATTACTATGCCTAAATCTGGGCTACGAGTAGTGGATTTGTTTGAGCTTTGAGTAGTTTACGTGGAAATGAGTGACCACTTTGTGTGTTTTCAGAGGCACTTCATGTGGGGAATCTGATCGTGAAGCACGGCTACATTTACCCCCTAAAGGACCCCAGGACGCTCGTCCTGGGGCCCGACGAGACGCCGTATCGCTTCCAGGTAACCTAAAACCACGGTTTCTTCAGATGGAGGGCAGCGCGAGAGGGTGGTGGCCATGTGGGGGGGCACGCATATCGAAACTATTCGTTGGAGAGACTGCGGAATTACCGTGTAGGACAGTATTTCTCAATCTGGTCCGGGCTCCAGAGCTGAGAGGGTGCAAAAACGTAGACTGTCTGGTAGGGAGCTGGGAGGGAGCAAAAACGTGGATCATCTGTGTGTCGCCGAGGACCGGATTGGGAAACACTGATGTATGAGAACCAATGCCAGTTAAAGTAGCAAAATGCCTTCCACCCGCCTTGTCCCTGACATGTTAAATCACAAAGCACCTTTGTCACGCTGCTTCTGAATAGTTTCAAATGACAGCATCTCCTTTTTGCTAGACTCCGTACTTCTGGAGCTCTCAGCAGTGGCCAGCCTCCGAGCTAGATTACGGTGATTACCAATTATTAATCATGTGCTCGCCTATTACATCATTACTTCCCTTTACTAGAATAATAGAAAAACACAGTTTCTTGCCATGTCTTTCTTTTGCTCTTCTAAAGCGATTTATTTGACTAAGAAGAATATCAGAAAGCAAGGGCAGCTGATAGACTATGAAAAGGTAAGAGAAAATTTTTATTTATGTACATTTCAATGCTATTCTTATTCGCTGGTCTGAAGCATTGCTTGATGAGATCATGTGATAGCTGAATGCTCATGGGAGTTTTACTTACACAAAATATTATGAGGGTAGAAGGAAAAATGATTGGTTCAGAGAGATAACCAATTAGATTGTACATGAGGTGGATCCGAGCAACTAGAGGAGGCAGGAGCAACCAATCAGATGTCTTGGTCCTGCCTCCTCTGCAATCTGATTGGTTATCTATCCGAACCAATCATTTTCCTTCTGCCCTCAGAACATTTTTGTGTAAGAAAACCTCCCACCAATTATGCACATAGTAGGATCGCACATAGACATCCACCAACTTGCCGCCATGTTGCGTCAGGGTCAACGCATTTTAGGTTCTCATCAGTAAGAGGGTTTGTGAATCCGACACTGCCAGCTGATATCCTGGGAGGGGTTCGGCCTGTGAGTCATAACGTGAACCCATGCAGCAACGCAGCCAGCCGTGCGACCTGGCAATGTCGCATTTAAACATCGTCTCCGCAGGACAGCTACAACATGTTGCACAAACGGATCAACCACACCTGGGACTTCGTGGTGATGCAGGCGAAGGAGCAGCTCAGGTAAACCCCACCCCAGCCCGGGAATACTGTCGCATCGAGCTATGAAATCAATTTCATAAATGCACACAAGGGGACAGATGAGAATGGATGAATAAATCTCGTATTAAGAGGATGATGATGTTACCTAAATTAAAAAGTAACATGGTGTGTGGTCATAATTTCCCTCCTATCTGTTAAATCAGACCTCAGCCTAAACACTAGAGTCGGAAATCCATTTCTAAGTGAAAAAGGAAACAGAAAAATGAAAACCCTACCTTGCAGTTCAGTGATTACCGCTATATGCTAATTACCCAGTATGCTTTCTGACTCTCCATCGACTGCTCTGCTCCTACCAGGGCAGCCAAACAGAGGCGCAAGGCGGACCGCATCGTGCTGGAATGTCAGGAACAGGCCTACTGGCTCGTCAACAGACCGCCAGTAAGCACCTCCCCCGAAACCCCTGACTCCCTACATCTGCCCCGGCGAAAACCCAGTATGCTGTGATTAGAGTAAAGCACACACTGGGTAAACCTGAACTCAATGCACCTTGGCAGCTCGAATATCGCCTCAGGCTGGGGGCGATTCTAGGATTTTTTTGAGGTTGTGGGGCAGAGTGGTGGCTCTGGGCCTAGGGATCTGTGCAAGCAAGTGGAAGGTTGTTGGTTCAAATCCTGTGAATGCCCAGAGTGATTCTACTCCGTTGGGCCTTTCAGCAAGGGCCTTAACCTGCAATTGCTTTGTCCTGGGTATGACATTAATCTACATGCAGGCCTGTTAGGAGATCCTTCAACTTACAGGGGAAACTTGGCAGGATTGGCAGGAAGGCATAGGCAGGGTCCCATTCCCCCACAGAGAGCTGGGGGGTTGTGCAGTTCTCTCCCACGACAACGGGTTTGTTCAATGAAGGAAGGCAAAGGAAACATCTGTAAGGACATATGGAACATTTCCGGTATAATTTTCGATCTCCGTCATCTCCAGAGCATTGAGCTCAGCAAAATTCACGGGGGGGGGGGAGTTTTATCTTCGTTAAGTAAGACACACAGAGTGTCTCCATGCATACTTTGTGGGGGAGGAATATATCACTTCAGGCCTGATAACCCACTACTGCTTCAGTGTGATCATGAAATATTTACTTAGCTGGGAAGAAGCCTATGTTCTGTGGGACGAGAGCTTTCAGAAGACAGACAGGACAGCAGGCTGCGGGAATGAGCAACTGCACCCTCGCTGAGTGTAATTTGGAGTTCATGAATAACACAGGAGAGTGGAGAATGAAAGTGTGGGACAGGAGCAGAGTGTGGTGTGTATCTGGCTTAATCCCGGCCGTCACTAGGGCCCCTTTCTGCTGGGTGCGCAGCATCTCTCAGGGCTAATAAGCATCAGCGTTTATGTGGGCCATTATCCCCATCCGGGGCGGCATCAGGAGGTGGGAATGGCAGCCACGCAGCTGCGGATCACATCCTAAATTCAGCTTATTTTGCAGATGTACCTTTTATTGAGACTAGAGCAGTTGGGGGTTTAGGGACTTCTCTCAGGGGTCCAGTGGTGATGTCACTCTGCTGACTGTGGGATTTAAACCGGCAACCTTCCAGTCATAGGCGGCGACTGCCAACCCGCTCAGCCACACACCACCTTCATTGATGAAACCCACCGTTTTGACGCCAATTAGACGGAAACACAGTTGAGCCAAAAACCACGCAGCGTAGGGCCCCCCAGTCAGGTGCTGCTCGTGTTTAAAAGGCAGGGACGCTCTGCACTCTGGTACGGCCAGGTGGACGGGGGAAGCTGGGGGGGGGGGGGGGGATTAAAACCAGCAAATGACAAAATGGCCGCTTCCTGCCTCCTTTCTCTTTGCCCGAGAAACACGAGACGCATCGCTAAGACTGGTGATGCTTGGATCTGGGAGAGAGGAGTGCGAAGGGACTGGGAGACGGCCTGAAGCTAAAATGCAGACATGCTGTGTTTGCGTCTCCCCCCCCACCACCCCCCCACTTGTTGGGCCTTTTAAACGAGCTGGAAGAGGATCCCACCTCCGGAATACCGGATCCATTATCTGACCTCTATTCCTGCGGCTCAGGCTTAATGCTGCATGTTAGCGGAGAGATAATGGATGTAATTGCAAATAGCAGCGTAATAATTTGCCAAATAGTCTCTCTGCTGTTAAGTCCTGAGCTGATCTGAAGCACTTTAATTGGGATTTAAGGAAACCATGTTAAATCAGATTGCATTCAGTATCGACATTTGGTTAGTTTATTCTGTAAAGCAGGGTACCCCAGTCCTGATCATGGATACTGTGTCACCGACTGGCCCTCCAGGACCGAATGGTCCTTTTGGAAAGCTGTCACACTGTCCCCTACTGGGCAGTGTCGCCATGGGCTGTACCCAGTGGCATCATGGGAAATGTGACCAGTAGTGCTAAGGGGTATTAATGCAGCGTTAGACCGGCGTCAGTCTGCTTGAGAGAAACGAGCTCACTCTTCATCTGAAGTTCAGCTAAGGATTTCTCACCCTCTGATTTTCTGCAGCCGGGAACATTCAGCGTTCAAGAACAAGGCCCTGAGCGAAGGAACCGGCACAACTCCCGAGTCCAGCTGGTCTGAGCTTTTTATTAAGCATATACATTTTTTCCGTAATGCCAGTACCTGCTGTTTATCGCCTCTGTCAGTCACAGGACCGGATCCGGGCAAACAAGAGAGCCGCTCGGGGCCTAGATAAGATCAAAGTCATGAAGAAAAAATATGTATATTAATATCTATATATATATGGCAGCTATAGGCAGAATAGGCTGTTGCCTTGGGCCCCCAAATTACCCAAGGAAGTGAAGTGATAATCAGTGTTTTTGGTGGGAGGGCATCCGAGGGAAGCTCGTGTGTGAGTGTGACAGCACTTCGTTGTGCTCATCTTTCTGTCTCACTTCTTCCTCACTTCCTGCTCTCGTTTTCCATGCTAACGTAAGTACGTCAGCAGTCCCACAATACATACTCGTAATAGTGCTATATTATTCATGGTTTCTAGACTGGATGTCTGCTTAGTAAAGCCAGGAGCTGAGTGTGAGCAGAATTCCTACTGTCTGATTCCTTGCATGTGATTCGCTCGTGGGAGTTTTACCCTCACAAAAATGTTCTGAGGGCAGAAGGAAAAATGATTGGTTCAGAGAGATAACCAATTAGATTGTAGAGGAGGTGGGTCTAAGGAACTAGAGGAGGCAGGAACAAGACATCTGATTGGTTGACCCCCCCCCCTCCTCTAGTTGCCTGTATCCACCACTTCTACAGTCTGATTGGTTATCTCTCTGAACCAATGAACCTTGTGCCCTCAGAACATTTTTGCGCAAGTAAAACTCCCATAAACATGTGGCTTATATCATGTTTAGAGACGGTTTTGTTTCTTCCTTCTTTACAGAACAGAACGCGGACTACTACAAAAGAGAGGTAAGCCTGAAAGAATTTAGAGTGAACCTATTTCAGCTGATGGGATGGTTGCCAAGAACAACCAAAGAGGGTGATTAAGTGGGCTCTTAAGAATGCTGTCATAAGAAAATTGCTTCGGAAGGATCTACATCTGTGTTGTCGTTTTCTTTTGTTGGCTCTCAGATATTGACAAATTCTGTTTAAAGGTACAACAGCATGGCTCTTATCAGGGCTTGGATGTGTACCATGCTGTGCCTTTTTTCTGACTCTTATATTCCCCGTGTGATTTTTCATGGCTCCCGACACCAGATTGAACACATCAGGAAATCCCTGGGCCGCTCGAGGGTCAAGTCCTCCATCTGCCTGGAAAGGTTGGATAACAGCCTCCCCCACCTACCCCCCCCCAACACCTGTGATTCAGCCTCAGTCCCAGCATAGCTGGGGGACCACTGGTTCGACACCAGTCCACATTAGTCCCTAACTGGGGGATATCTCTGGGTATTCTGTATACTGTGCCTCTGATTGGTGGGGGGGGGGATCTATTTCATGTTAATTCTGACAAAAATGCTGGGGACTGCTCTTTGTGAAAATCTAACCTCGTTATTTCGTTCTTTCGTCCATCTGCCCATCCATCTTTCACCATAAATCTCAGAGTCACACATATCCTGGATTAATGATGCCTAACTAATATTGAAACCGGTTGACTATTAAACTGAATTGAACTGTATTTAACTGCAAATAATTACTTAATATTGATCAGAAGGTCGCCGGTTCAAGCCTGGCTTCAGCACACTTGTGGGTCCTTGAACAAGGCCCTTAACCCCCAGGTTCCTGGGAGCCTCTACGGGCAGCTGCCCTTTGCTACCAAGCTTTCTCTCACCTATGGAGAGCAAGATGGAGGAGATGAAAAGAGAATTTCCTTATAGGGTTCAATGACGTATAATCATTTCGTCACCATTTCGAGCTCCAGTTTGCTGGAATATGCCAGCATTGAACCTGAATATTTGATGACTTGCAAGGATTATAGAAAGTAGGACTAAAACTGGGAATGGCTGGTCTTCTGTGTTCAGCTTCCTTAAGTTCAGCGAGCAGTACCTGAACCATGACCCCATGATGCAAGGCTGCCCCCCCAGCAACCCCTGGATAACAGATGACACGGCACTCTGGACGCTGAATGCCGACATGTGAGTGTGCGTTACCGCGCCCCATCCTGCCTCTTCAGGGCCACACCCCCAGAGGTGACTGTCGTCTCTTCACTTCCACGCCTCCTGGTGCAGGGTGGAGACACCCACCAAGCTGCGGGTGGAACGATGGGGGTTCGGCTTCACGGAGCTCCTTAGGGACCCTCTGGGACGGTGCAAGTTCAGGGAGTACCTGGAGAAGGAGTTCAGTGGTGAGCAGCATGTAGACCCCCCCGCCCAAGTAGATCAGCTTCATGGAGGCATCGTCAGCAAGTAAGAATCATATTCATTATTTGATCACTGCGGGCCTATTTGGGCAGTGTGTGACTCAGCAGATTGGGATTCATTGCAGGAGGTCATCAGCTCAAATCCCAGAGTCAGCTGAGTGACCTCACTATTGGGCCGTCGATCAGTTACTCCAGGGACTGACTGACCCTGCCCTCTCAAAAAAAAAAAAAAATAGGATCTAGCATCTGCTAAATTAATAATCATGATCCCTCTATGAAAGGCAATTCTCCTCCATATTGGCATCGTGATGAGCGCCTCCTGCAGGTAGCTGATGCATGCGCTGTTTCATTCACAGTGGAGAACCTCTGTTTCTGGGAGGCCTGTGAGGACATCCGGCACGGCGAGAGCGCTACGATCCCGCAGAAGGTGGAAGAGGTCTACAAGTGAATGCGACCTTGTGGCCCAGTGGGACAGTTTGCATCCCAGTTGAATTTAGAGCAGGCCCTGATGTGGCACTTGCTTACTCCCAGTGGGACTGCAAAGCTCAGGCTCATCACTTCCTTCCCCCCAGGCAGTTCCTGGCCCCGGGAGCCAGCAAGTGGGTAAACGTGGACAGCAAGACCATGGAGAAGACCCTGCAGGGCATGAAAAGCCCACATCGTTTTGTCCTGGATGACGCCCAGATGCACATCTATTTCCTGATGAAGAAGGTAGGAGCATTAACTGTGCACAGCCATGAAAGTGGATGACAGCTTCATTAAAACGGGCTCTCGGCCTCTCCTCTCACCCTCAGGACTCCTACGCCCGCTATTTAAAGTCCGATCTCTACAAAAACATGCTGGCTAGAGCCATAGAACCACAAGAGACCAAAAAAAGGTAAAACTATTATCTTCTATAAAAGGGGTCTTTCTGTAATATATTCCATGTATTTTATATAAGGGGATAAGACTCATATTGGTGTGGGATACACACAGGTTCTGTTTCTGGGGTTGTTAACGATTAATTCCAGGGATTTTTGGGCTTAGTGTGAACTGCTGGCTTCAGCTTAGCTTCGTCACTAAGACTACACAGAGTTCTGTAATGTTAATTGCTTTTGCGTCCCCTGTGATGCTCTCCAGTTTCTGTTTGTAATTCCACGGTAGTCAAGGATTTTCCAACATGGCTGACTTAGAAAAGGCAGTGCCACAAGTGTTAGCGGAACGCTAACATGTTCTCCTTCCCATCATGCCCCAGTGTCTTTCCCTTTGTGAGACGCCAGCGGCACTCCAGCCGTAACCCTGCCCTTTTCGCCCAGGCCTTAGAGGACAACGGCAAGACCAAGTCCCTGGGGTCACCAGCAAGTCCCACAGCAGCCTGCTCTTCCTAACACTGCCTCCTGGGGGGGGGATGCACTCTGAGCTCACTGCTGCCCCACAGAGGCTGTTTGGGGGCGGTGCTCTGCTGCTCTATTTGACGCAGTCTTCCAGGATTTTTAACTTCGGATGTATTTTTATTATAGTGTCATGTTAAATAAGAACAGACTAAATTATGGTTTAGATCAGAAGTGAGAAAAGTCCTGTGTCTCTATATATAGGAAAAGTTTATTTCATTAGTAACAGACAAACCATAGTTGAGCCAAATATTGCCTTATTACTAAGTAATAAACATCTGCATACAACTTTCACTGAAACAATGGTTGTAATAGATAAATAGCCATTTAAAACTTGGCATTTAGCTCAGTGCTTATAATGTGGATTGTGTCCCATATTCCAGATCAAAACTGTGCAGTTTCGAACCTGCATCATGTCTGCTTCAGATTCCAGCAGCTTCTCTCATCCTTTGTTCATTTACTTCTTCAGCATTTCTCAATAAATTAAGCAAGTTTTTAATTCACCTTTAGTGGAATTCTGTCACTTAAATACCAAAATAGAATAACACAGGTGTCGTACTTTTCAACCATTTTTCTTTTGGCTTATAAACGGCATGTGCTACTCTGAGATCACTGACCTGCTGGAGATGTGGTTCGGAACCGCAGGTGACCTCGAGTTCTTTTTTTTTTCCTCCGTGGAGGGAATCAAACAACAAAAGAGATTAGCCAGAGATCCACCCTGCACGGACTTGCTGGTATGATGGGAACGGGACCTAGATTTACTGGAAGCACAAAGAGAGCAAACTAAATTCTGCCCAACAGACAGGCGGAACAAATCGCTACAAAAGGTTTCAGTCACCTGTCTCCCCTGCCAGGACAGCACCTCCCTCCCACAGCGCACCAACAATACATTATACTATTATACCGTGTCTTGGAAAAGTATTGGAATCCTACTTAGTGTTTTAAAAAGCAGCACATTTCTAAATTATCTATATCCCAGTCCCTGAAAGCTATAACTAAAGATTACTGAGGGTAAGATGAATCTCTGCTGCATCTCATAAGTTCATTAAAAATCGAAACTTCCTTTCTTTCAGAACTGAATTTTCTGCCATGTTGGTCTTTAAAATTGTCCATTCGGCTCCAACAAGCTTTCGAACTCCAGTTTGAATGAAATATTGGGCTGCGAATGTGAAGTAGACAGGGTCATGGTGAGGAATGCGTCAGGAATATGGGGCGTGTCTGGAAGTCTGTGTCCATCACCAAAGCCTGTGATATTCATTATTGGCGGTTTGTTTATTGGCTGCTAAGGCTCACAATGGAAGCTCAATACTAAGTGTTTTGAATTACTGAAGTTTGCATGTTGACGGAGCCGGGATGGATGGATGGATGGATAGATAAATGTTTAATAATACATGCAGTACAAGTGTCAAACTAACTTTACCAGACAAGCCCATTAAAACGAGGCTCTCAGTTTCTCTTGAAATTCTTATGTAAAAAAAAAAAAAATAATAATAATAAACTACTTTGCATGTTACTTTTTAATAGATTTCCTTTTTAAAAAATTAAATCTGACTACGCAAATCCTTCAACTCCTACACTACCCATCAAGGCAATCCTCAGGATTCCAGCAGCACAGAGTTAACTGATGTTCTGCGCGGTTCTTAAAAATGCATGAAACTCGCGAGATAAAAATAAAACAACCGCAACAGAGAATACTGAAATTCCGTCTTCATATTACTGAAACATACAGGATTAAGAGACAACATGAAGTTGGGAAAGGGATTGGTGGGGGGTGGGGGGTGGGATTAAAGGCACTGTCAGCATAACATCATAAAGACGGCACCGATGTCCATTTGCCATGGATTATGTTGTATTCTGCGACTAAAAAGGACCCATAATCTGATTAAGTTCACATCAGACTAATGAGTGAATCTTCTCTGACAGCATTACTGACGCATAGCCCGCCATCCAGAGCTGCATTAGTGCGTTATGGGTTTCTAAGGCCCACCTTAACACAGCAGGGAAACACGTGCTGCTTAGTACGCTATTTCTCGGATCTGTAACATCGTAAGGTCACAGTACAACGTCGTGTCTTTCTGCAACTTTATAGCAGGGCTGAACAGCCAGGTGGCATTTTGGGCATTTTCAAGGTGAGCCGATGGGTAGGCGAGCCGGCAAAAATCTTGGGGAACCCCCCCCCCCTTTCCCAGTCAGCAAAATTTATTGCACAGCAAAAGTTATGGAGACCCCAGCTCTGTAAAATTTACTGTGGGAGTCCAAGGAAACTTTAAAAACACAATATCTCAATCTCCGGAGTCCTTTAAACCTAAAAAATATACAAAGAAATCTATGCTGTGATTCTGCTAGAGAATTTGGGCCCCATGAATGCATATCATATTGGGCCACAAACCCACACCAATGCAGTTATGTTCCAAGTTTTTTACTGTCCTAATCTCCCCCCCTTAACTGCGCCCCAGACTTGATGTTCCACGTTACAATTTCAACCAAATGTTGTGTGTTAAAAAAAAAATTAAATTGTGCACCAAAATTTTTTAACATGAAAGCAAGCATTAATAAAACTTAATCAAATGTTGATTTTTTTTTTTTTATATATAGAATTTCTCATTGTTTTGCTGATATCTGGGAAAACTGGGTTCATGGATCGGGATGGAAAGGCATGTTCAACGCACATTTTTTTTTAAATATTGATTTCCAGCAACTAATAAGCAAATCGAGGGAAATCTGCAAGGTACAAATCTGCAAGGTACAACAGAACCGTTCATCTCATTTCTACCCCGTCAAATCGCGTCCCAGGCTTTCTGGACCTCCCACTGAAATGCATTCAGCGACATCCACCTAAACAATTGCATTACCCCGGCAACGGGACTGCAGTAATCTCATTTAGTCTGAGAATTTGTGTGTCAGAAGGTAGAAAATTAGGATACGGACACGTTGCTCAAAGAGTGCCACGGAGTCACCAGCAGTATCATCAAACACGCCATTTAATACAATAATTTTTTTATCATTGTTTGTATAAATACAAATGATTCTTATTAAACAGCATGACTGACTCGTGCAATACAAATAGGCATATGCATCAAAACCTTTATTAGATTTCAGAAATCACAGAAGAAAATCAAGCTTGGCAAAATAAAAATTATGCAAAATTATCCAGTATATTTCAGCCGTTTCTATAAATGTACGCTAAGGTGGTACTTGCCAACGCCGAAACAATTCTCTCATCCAGTCACAGTGCTCTTTAAAATGGAGATACTTTAATTTATTTAAGGTTGAGTTAAAACACGACATTTAATATTCAGAATAAAATCAAAATCTGATAAGGGATTCACATCGTTTACCGTTTAACTGGTATGTCCATTTTCGATAGGCTTGTTGGGTGGGTAAAAACCCTATTTAACTGATCAGGGTCACTTAGGCAAGTTCACCTTAATTAAAAACAAAATAACTAAACAGCACATAACTAGTCAAAGTGTAAACTCTGCTGTTGGCAAAAACTGTACGGCTGGACCCCCAAGGGCACCAGCGACTGTAGGGCCTTGCTTGGCCAGTAGGGGGCCCCCTTGCACGTGACATTGCAAGGATTTGTAAGTTGTAGGGCGCAGATGGGAAACGAGGTGGGGTAAGAAGCATTTAAAGTGCGGAGCCACATACAGCCATGGGGGTGGGTTTGGGTTTCTAGCACAGCCTGCAAAGACCAGAATAAGTTCCTTTCCTCAACACACTAGCGCCCCCTTGGCCAAACACGACCCATGGTCACCTTGCAAATCATTAAGCTGCCCTGAACCCCACTCTGCTTTCAGTAAGTGCCATTTAAAAACAATGATATACACACATTTTCAGGAGAGCACCTGTGAAGTCACCCCCCCACACACACACACACACACTACTGGCATTGTTTGGCACCCGACCCATGTAAACCTGACCCCGATTTGCATAATTTATTCAGGTATATATCAGAAACCAGGGTTTCTGCCACCTAGAGGCTGTACGGCGCAACAAGAGACAAATCGCCATCAAAAACACAGGACCTGGAGAATCACCCGGGGTGGGGGGGATACATACTGTCACGTACTGGCGTGGGTGGGGGAGGACGCAGGCAGTGTGGCAGTCAGCCAATGGGCGAATTCACGAGAAAAAACACTGTATGTTAAAAACCGCTAGCATCCAGCATGAGAGAAAAAGGTCAAAGCGAGTCAGGGTTTTTCCGGGGGGGGGGGGGGGGGGCAGGGTTGGTCTTACCTACACTGGCATGGGAGGGGTGGGAGGCATTGGTTAATGGTACAATGTGCAAGACAATTATCTGGGAGAGGAAAATTAACTTCCCCTAAAGTAAAACTAAAGTCACAAGAAAACTGTGGTACCCTCTGTCAATAGACCACACTCAAAAAACTCTGAGTAAAAGAGGAACGTTATTGGCCTGGCTAATCTCTCTCTCTCTCTCTCTCTCTCTCTCTCTCACACACACAGCTTGAAATGCTTTTTACACATTTACACTAATGTATATCACAATGCTACCAAAGCTTTGCAAATGACCACAGAGCGGGACTGACACCCAAGTGTGTGTAGAACCACACACACACACACACACACACACACACACACACACACTCACTCTCTCTCTGAAGTGCTTTAAAAACATAACGGATAAATTATTTTATGTGCAAACTGGGAGGGGGCAACAAAAAGTCGCAAAACACACATGGAATCGATCCCCTCCCCCATCACAACCAACCCTCGGTGAACGAAACCAGAAAGTCAGTCATTGGCATCCCGGGTTCCGGACTTTGCTGAAATGCACGACCGGTGCGGGTTCTGGCGGGGGCTGACTGGGGGCAGGGGGGGTTGGCCTGGTGAGCAGCGCGGCAGTCGCCTTCCACGCATCACGTCTGTGCCAGCTGCAGCTCCTCCAGGCCGTCTTTGCCCAGGTGGTAACGGGCCAGGTCCTTCCGCGTCACCAGTCCCACCACCTGGGCACCGGGAACATGATTGGTACGTAGAACAGGGCATAGATAGCTGGTTATGTTATGAGGGAGGGGTGGGAGTAGCACAGGAAACCAGGGTGATAACCTTGATCTAGATGGATGCCCAACGGCCACTGGCTGAAAACCGATGCAGTAATTTTCGAATTTTACAATGAGAATGGAGATATGTGCTGGAGATGACGAAGGCCTGAGGACCTCGCAAGGCAGACGCACCTGGTTGTCACTGTCCACCACAATGAGGTGCCGCAGACCAAGGGCCCTGAACAGCTTGAAGACACGAGGAAGCGACGTCTCCTGAAAAAGAGGCAGAAGAACACAGTCGCAGAACATGACTGTTTAGTCAAATGTGTCTCTGGTTCTCAAGGACCAAGACCAAGGCTGAGACTGAGACTAGTACCTGCGTGACAGTGTAGGGGGTGGGATTCATGAACTCCGTCAGGTCCATCATGCACTCCCTCTCGTCTTGGGACACATGGATGGACTGGATCGGAGGGAAGCGAGGGTAGGCATCCCGGAAGTCCTTCAGCTGCAGTTTGCGCAGATTGAGACGAGAACGAGCCCGTTCCACAAACACCTGGTTGAAAAGAGTACACCGGTCACAACGTGGATGAGCACACTTCTCATTGGCTTGCTGCACTGACATTCGCAACCGTGTACGCAGTAAACAGACCCCTCATTGGTCAATCGCACTGTCATTCACAGGCATGCATATACACCAAGCACCCTGATAGGTGTTAGTGTGGACAGACATGCTCCTTATTCAGCTGACCTCTGCAGGAACCTTAGGTCACACTCACCTTGTGTTTCAGGAGCACGATAAGCTGGGAACGCAGGATTAAGCCACAGATTTTCCCTGGCTAAGAGCACAAAATTCAGATTAGCAAAGCCCCAAAGTACATCATGTGACAAATCTCCAGGAAAACAAAATCACCCCTAGTGGGAGGGACATACCTCACAGCCATCACTCAACCCGGAGACTACAGGGAACCCGTTGTGATTGGTCGAGGTGTTGCTGAGCACATCCACAATAGTGCCCACTTTCTCCACCAGGTTGAAGCAGGTTACTGGAGAGCTCATAACCTCCCTGAATGGACAGACACACCAAACCTGAATATACAGTGAGAATGAAGCACCAATGTCTTGCTAAAGGCGTGTACTGGGCTCATTGAAGCATTAGCAGGGAAAATCCTGTAGGGGGCAATATACCTGGCAGTCAGGGAGTGGGAGGTGGCTGGGGCATCCCAGTGCAGGAAGGGCACACTCTGCAGCTTGATGTGGATGTCGTATAGCCCCTGTGGGAAAATTCGAGTCACTCAGAAGAGCTTAGGATCACATCTGCACAACATTCACAAGCTGCCACCCCTTGAAGTTTTACTTCCTCTAAGCAGATTTGCTGGCACATTGAGGAACAGAGAAGCGAAACGAGCTGTCACAGCATGATGTGCCACCTTAAGTTAGACAGCTGTGCAAAAACAACGGAAGGGTTCTCAAAATCAGTCACTGGAAGGACAGATGAAAAAAAGATGGCGTCAGACTGGTGGCTAGCTGCACCACCCACACCAAAAGCAAACATGAGACCGGAGCAGTTAACGAAACACGACTGGCCCGATTCCAAGTTCTGCACGGTCTGAAAGGCGATGAGCTCATCACTCACTGACAGGCTCACACATAATGCCAAATGGACCAACCCGCTCCAACCCGAAACGTCAACACTGACCTCCACGAAATAATCGCCCACGATCTTCGCCGTCATCAGAACCAGCATTATGGGTAGGCCGTAGGTGACATTTCCGGTGGCTTCCACCATGATGACAGTCAGGCTGAGGGTCATCCTCACGATCCCACCTGGCAAAGACCTTCGTAAACAGACGCAAACCCGAAGCCTCATGTGCCTCCATGCACCTCTAGACGAGCTCTGAAAAGCAGGCTGACCGCGGACGGACACTCACCAAGCTGGGCGGCGGCTCCAATCAGAGCGTACTTCCCAGGGTCGGCCAAGGTCTGTCAAACGAAACGCCACAAATCATAAAACATGCTCATTCAAAAACTTCGAGGGGGCTTTACTTCCAACAAACATTATGTTAAACTACATCTATGCCGACATGACGCTGGGCGGCCCAGGAAATCGATACAGCACTAACCAATAGGGCACCTTCAAAGAGTCACGTGACTGCTTAAAGAGTAAATCTGATTGGACAACAAAGAGGAAATCAATCTAAAGCGGGTGTTGAAGGAGGCCCTCTGACTTCTAAAGACCCCGTTCAATTTCCTTAATATATCAAAACCTGCAGCGTTTCCATTAAAGTTCTGCACAAACAAGCAAATTTGTTGACAAAGTGAAATTGCATAAAGGGTGTTTCCATTAAGTAACATCATGGAAACAACACCTGCAATTTATGATTCCGTGCCTCAACATGGATTGAGCTTTTCATGAGATACGAGCTCTAGAACCAAGTCATCGTGTCCTACACAGCAACAAGTTCGCAAAATCGGCTTCCATTTCAGTTTTGCGAATCGCCACAAAAACCACTTCAATCAAACTGAAAGCGTTTGAGGGCTTGTCCTCCTGAAATATAATCGTACCCATTAACGGATTTTCAGTTTTGCTTCTTCAAAATGTGCAAAAAAATCAAGGTCAGTGGAAAACGTCGCCACTGTGAGGTTTCTCTCTGCTGAGGGAAGAGTTCTGCTATCGTGACGGCCCCTCCTCCGCCAGCGGACCACGCCGCCTCACCGGCTATACGGCGCTTCCCCAGGAACGGCGACCCGTCCTGATGTACCTGTATGGAATTGTGCGGCGTAATGGAGGCCAGCAAAATGCCAAAGAGCCGCCCCCAGGCGGCGCCGATGAGCAGCGAGGGGATGAAGACCCCGGCGGACACAGTCAGGCCGTATGTCCAGCAGGCCAGGAAGAAGTAGGTGATGGTGAAGATTCCCAGGGTCACGGGATTGTAGGAACCTGCCGGGGGGGGGGGGGGGTGGTGGTGGTGGAATTCATCACCTAAGTCAGTGTTTCCCACGTTTTTGCTAAAATGTTGATCATGTAGTTGATCCCCAAGAACGCTAATCTAGCGAAACCAGCTAGTTTTACTTGATTCACCCTTGTAATGAGGATACAGGTGTACAGAAATTATTTCATGATGAATGGCATTTTTCATATGATCATTTCCATTTTTCTACCTGGTGTAAAGTGCAATTTGGAGCCGATCAAGACCAAGCCATGTTACTTTGGTATGTCTTTCATCCACTAGAGGGCATGGATGAACACAGTTTAGTGCCGTTCGAACTTGCCTACGGTGGCATTCGTCAGGGCACTTGAGAAGCGCTCCTGTTCTCCCCAGGCAGGGTGACAGTCCCCCCATCCCAAATGAGGGAAGCCTTGAATAATTGAGGAGGATTGTGTGTATGGGTTTAGCTGTCTGTCTGGGAAAACAATCAGCCAGAAGCGGCCCGTAAACAAACCTACGACACGACAGAGGTGGCAGACGAGTCTGACTGTTCAAACAGCTGCCCCGGACCTAGCCAGCCTGTCACCAATATCAAACACAGGTGTTCATTCTAAAGATGGACAACGGACTGTAATTATAATCTCTTCCAGAAGAAGGGCACAACAGGGGCGACCAATCCGGCTTCAGGTCACGACCCATCCTGCCCTGAAACACGTGCTGGAAACTCCACGGACCTGCGGGGCTGTGGAACAGGCTGCGGACACTCCTCTCCGGGGTGTTGAAGACGATCGTGGCCATGGAATTGTACTCGCCATCAGCACAGAACAGCTGTGAGAGGGATAAGTGGAGGTTCAGGCCTGAGGACAGGATACACACCCTCTCAGCTGTTCAGCCAATGAAATCACAGAGAGCCCACCTCCAGCTGCCTTACCTGCAAGGGGTATTCCTCCAGCTGATCCTCCCCCAGGGGCTGGCAGTCGTTGGAGAAGTAGATCATAGTGAAGAACACAGTGGCCGTCACGGCAGCAACCAGTATGGCCTCGATCACCTGCAGGCAGGGCCGGTGGATATACCTGGGGATGGGGGGGGGGGGCATGGTGGCTCAGCTAATGATTTTGTTGTGGGACAACTTTCATTTGCATCAAACCAGTGTGGGGCAGTTTCAAGGTCAGCCCCACAGTCTCGGGATATATTTATTTAATTATTTAATTTCAAGTGTTAAGATGCCTAAGTTTCAGACAGGCGTGACACAGTAAAAACCAAACAGGCCTCACTTACGTGCACACACACAGGCAGAGGTACGCACACACACACACACACACACAGGCACACATGCGCACAGAAGTACGCACACACACACACACACAGGCACACACACGCACACAGGCACACGCACACAGGCACACCTGATCCTGAGGATGGTGAGCCAGTAGTTCAGGACGTTGAACAGTGCTCCCAGCAATCCACCTGCGGGGGGGAAAGAGACATGGGCCCGGCATGAGAAAACCAGAAACAGAACCAGTCCGTTAAGATGTAAAAGAGCAAGGTTTGGGTTTCCACAATAAGACGCTCCCTCTCTCTCTCTCTCTCTCACCGAAGGCTCCCATGACGATAAACAGAGGAATCTCATACAGGTAGTACTCCGTGCTCTGAGGGGGGGGGGGTAAAAAAAAAGAAAAAAAATCAATACCCAGAATCCTCCAGTCAAACATGCAAATGACAACATCACAGTAATTTCTTCTATTTTCTAAAAAGTTACTGATATCTAGTTGGATGGCTAGATGAACACCGCTTCAGTTCCCAAACTTCTCCTCAGGGGCACCTCAGCCGTTCCATGATTTTGTTAAATTTCACCAACAGCTGAATTAAAAAAAGTTAAATATACTGGCTTAAAAAGTCAGTGAGAGACTGACTAGCTGTATGAGGTGTGCTGGTGGCCAAGTCAAAAAAAACACATGGCTGCATTGGACGGTCGCTGCAAATACTAGGATGATTTTAGCAGAGGTTCTGAAATGGCGAAGTTGACACACTTTCACAGGCATAATATCATAGTTTTACACCAACACGAGGATAATCTAAATATCATTTTCTTTGCCTGCCTAAGACTTTTGCACAGTAGTGTATAATTTTTAAAAAAATGGTGAACGTGTTGTGATCCTACAGGAAGCATACAGTGGGCATCCGGGGCAAACGTTTCCCAAAAACTTCAGGCACCGAAGGCGGGAAAAATTCTGCTGCGTTTAAAAAAAATAAAATAAACAACCGTATCTGCATACCATGTAAACTGCTACAGGTGCCTCTCTTGTAACGAGAAACATCCACAACCATGGCTAACATGCCTACCTAAACCAGGAGGCCCAACTAAAACAGCGCGGTACTCATGTCCACCGAGGTGATGACTATATTTCCAGCCCAGGGGGCCTCCCAGGAAAGTCATGCGCTGCGGGGTGGGGGCTGTGTCCAAGTCCCCCAACAAACGTTTCATGGTTTCCTTTCCAACCCATGTGACCAGAAGGCAGGTAAAAATACATCACTGCTCATGTGACAGGGTACCGAGTCGAGCCCTTTCTGGAAATAACAGCTCATCCTTTTCTCTCTCACCCTTGTTTCCCCATAAAGTTCACAGATCAGCCCCTTCTTGAACGGCACGGACAGGAAAGACCAAAACATGTTCGGGAACAGTGTGAACTTGGTCTCATTCTGGATTTTGGTCAAAATTATACCGTCTTCTTTCGCCTTTCCCAAACGAGGTAATGATTATAAAATGCTCTCCACTCTAAGTTGTCCAGACATCCATAAACATCACATTTTCCCCACTGACTAACGGGAGGCAGGAAACCAATGTCAGAGGGTAACGGCCGACATCTCCCAAGAGCTACTTGACTTGCGGACAGCATACCATTGGCCAAGACAACCAGATCAATTACCGATGCCCAATATTTTGATTTTCAAGATTCCATCTACAGACTTTTAAAAAGGACAATCTACATCACAACACCGACAGAAATGGGAAACTTACATCGTTGTCAAAGCGTCCAAAGTTGATGAGACCTGGGTTACTAAAATCTCCCGGCTTGTTGTGGTAGATACTCATGAAGAAGTTCAAGGTGAAGGTCGAGATCATGGAAGCGAAGAACTGAAAGATACGGGTCACTGAATAGTTACATTTCACCAGAGCCCCGTGGCGGGGCAAGGAGATCAGGTATGCTAATCGGAAACGTCACTCACGATTCTCCAGGTCAACATCTGGTTCCAGAAGGAGGCTCCCTCCTCCAAGCTGAAAAGGACACCACCTGCAAAACCGGAAACCATCAGAAACTGCTGCATAACTGCATTACTCACAGATCAGCTCCACTAAACTGGAAATATTCAGCAAAGGTCATACAGGGGTCTTTATTGCAAGGATAAGACTCCACTGGTGTGACTCCATGCCTTTGTGGCATTTTTTTCCTGGATTATTCATCAACACAGAGCCACCTTGTACTTTCCATCCTGAAACCGAAAAATCAATGGCGGAGGCCGAAGAAGCCCAACGCTGACAGGACACTCTAATAACCTTTTTTTTACTCATCATAGCTTCCCTTCTTCCTTGAGGGTAACATTAGATTCTGGAGGCATGGAACTGATCTGAGATCAGAGCTTCGGGTGTGTATATGGGTGTGTCGAGACTAGATGGTCAGTATGGATAACTAAGGTGCACTAAAATTGGGTGAGCAGGCAAGGCATGTCACCCAGGTTGTGTGACAATTATTTTATATATATGTATATATATATTCCATCCACCATCCCTCCTTTACGGAGAACTGCGTTATTTTTATTGTCCATTACGAAGAAAAAAAAAACTATATATATATATATATATATATATATATATATATATATATATATATATATATATATATATATATATATATATATATGGGTGTATCGAGACTAGATGGTCATTATGGATAACTAAGGTGCACTAAAATTGGGTGAGCAGGCAAGGCATGTCACCCAGGTTGTGTGACAATTATTTTATATATATGTATATATATATTCCATCCACCATCCCTCTTTTATGGAGAACTGCGTTATTTTTATTGTCTATTGCAAAAAAAAAAAAAAAAAAACAATACATATATACATATATATTTATGGGTGTATCGAGACTAGATGGTCATTATGAATAACTAAGGTGCACTAAAATTGGGTGAGCAGGCAAGGCATGTCACCCCGGTTGTGTGACAATTATTTTATATGTATGTATATATATATTCCATCCACCATCCCTCCTTTACGGAGAACTGCGTTATTTTTATTGTCCATTGCGAAAAAAAAAAACTATATATATACATATATATTTATGGGTGTATCGAGACTAGATGGTCATTATGGATAACTAAGGTGCATTCAAATTGGGTGAGCAGGCAAGGCATGTCACCCAGGTTGTGTGACATTAATTATTTTATATATATGTATATATATATTCCATCCACCATCCCTCCTTTATGGAGAACTGCGTTATTTTTATTGTCTATTGCAAAAAAATAACACAAAAAAACTATATATATATATACACACATATATATTTATGGGTGTATCGAGACTAGTTGGTCATTATGGATAACTAAGTTGCACTAAAATTGGGTGAGCAGGCAAGGCATGTCACCCAGGTTGTGTGACAATTATTTAATATAAATGTATATATATATTCCCTCCACCACCCCTCCTTTACGGAGGACTGCTTTATTATTAATATCCATTGCGAAAAAAAAACACAAGAAAAAGAAAAAATATCTATATATATATATACATATATACATATATATATACATATATACATATATATATATACATATATACATATATATATATACATATATACATATATACATATATACATACATACATACATACATACATATATACATATATACATACATATATACATATATACATACATACATACATATATACATATATACATATATACATATATATATATATATATATATATATATATATATATATATATATATATATATATATATATATATATATATATATATATATATATATATATATATATATATATATATATATATATATGGGTGTGTCGAGACTAGATGGTCAGTATGGATAACTAAGGTGCACTAAAATTGGGTGAGCAGGCAAGGCATGTCACCCAGGTTGTGTGACAATTATTTTATATATATGTATATATATATTCCATCCACCATCCCTCTTTTATGGAGAACTGCGTTATTTTTATTGTCTATTGCAAAAAAAAAAAAAACTATATATATATATATATATATATATACATATATATTTATGGGTGTATCGAGACTAGATGGTCATTATGGATAACTAAGGTGCACTAAAATTGGGTGAGCAGGCAAGGCATGTCACCCCAGTTGTGTGACAATTATTTTATATAAATGTATATATATATTCCCTCCACCACCCCTCCTTTACGGAGGACTGCTTTATTATTAATATCCATTGCGAAAAAAAAAACACAAGAAAAAGAAAAAATATCTATATATATATACATATATATATATATATATATGGGTGTGTCGAGACTAGATGGTCAGTATGGATAACTAAGGTGCACTAAAATTGGGTGAGCAGGCAAGGCATGTCACCCAGGTTGTGTGACAATTATTTTATATATATATGTATATATATATTCCATCCACCATCCCTCCTTTACGGAGAACTGCGTTATTTTTATTGTCTATTGCAAAAAAAAAACAGAAAAACTATATATATATATATATATATATATATATATATACATATATATTCATGGGTGTATCGAGACTAGATGGTCATTATGAATAACTAAGGTGCACTAAAACTGGGTGAGCAGGCAAGGCATGTCACCCAGGTTGTGTGACAATTATTTTATATATATGTATATATATATATATATTCCCTCCACCACCCCTCCTCTACGGAGGACTGCTTTATTTTTATTTCCATTGCAAAAATAAAACATTTTAAAACACAAAAAAAAAAAAAAACGAAAATAATAATAATAAAAATTATTTTGAATGTGTATTCAAATAAGTTTGAATGTGTGTGAACTATATATAAATATATATATACACATGCATATACAGAAATATATACACACACACACACACATATATATATATAAAGACAGACACACACTCACATAAACACATACACACACTGTGTACAGTCTTATGCAAAGGTTTGGCACCCCTTGACAAATAACATCTTTTCAATTACAAAAGCAACAATATCAGTTAATACAGTCTCTTTAGGAACTGGGGGGAAAATACACAATATTTTCAGCAAACATTGATGAATAGTTACTTTTTATGCCATAAATTGAACAAAATTACAAAATAAAAACATTATTATGGCACTCTGCAAAAGTTTGGGCACCCTACGTAATCAGTACTTAGTAACACCTCCTCTGCCAGATATCACAGCTTACAAGCGCTTCTTATAGCCAGCTGAAAGGCTTTCAGTTCTTGTACTTGGGATTTTCTCACATTCTTCCTTGCAAAAGGCTTCTAGTTCTGTAATATTCTAATATATCAAGGGCTGTATTGTCAAATAGGAGATCGGCAGCATTCTCCCACCTGAGAAAACTGTACTACAATGCCCTTGATAGTGTGTAGAAACACACTCGTCAGCTCTAGTCCTCCTGTAACAACGCAAAAGGACTGGCAACCCTCAGGTATTTATGCGTGCGATTGTATGATAAATTCACCCTGACAGTCTCACACTTCTCTTGGTACCAACAGGTCTCATGGAATATATAAAAGGCAACTGCAACAATTATACTCGGCACTAAACATCGAGGCACGGAAATGCAGCAGAGCTTGTGTATTTCTCAGGATGCATTCTAGTAAAATGCCCGGAAAATGAGCTAAAGACATATTTCAAGGGGCACTATATAAAACCGATGGAAATTTTACTGATTAAATAAAAGGAAAAGCATTGTTTGAAAAATCACAAATGTTTCTAAGATTCAATGCATCGCTTTTTGACCACATCATAGCGATGAACACATCATTGTTCCTGACAATGTCCTAATACAGAAATAAAACTTTATGTTGGTAAACTCAAAAAGCCTTCAGCTGTCACACTGGCTAACGATCTCAAACGATTATAAAGCAGCATTTTGAAAAGCGCTGTTTTAAAATAACAGCTACAACACTTACCTTGTCTTCTGGCCAAATGCTTTTCACGGCTTGGCACTCCAACGGTGCTGAAACGAAATTTGTATTTCCTCCTACCTCGTTTGCCCTTCAGTTCTTGTTTTCTCCCTTTGGATGTTTTTTTCCTTCTTCTTTGGATATTGTTTTTTATTTTTGTTTGTTTTTTTTACTTTGCATGTTTTTCCTTCTTCGGATATTATTTTTTTGGCTTATTTTTTTAGACGATGTTTTTTTCGTCTTCTTTAAAAATTGTTTTTTTTTTCATCCTTTTGATGTTGTTTTACGGAACAAGAGCCGTACAGTGCTACTCTATCAGGAGGTAGCGCCAACTGAACGCCTTGAAGCAGTACCCAGCTCTTTTATAGGGAGCGTCAACCCGAAGTCAAGTTCTAGAACGTTGCACTCACTTTTCATTGGTTTCCCAGCTATGCTGTCAGAATAATGTTTGCTGATTGGTCGAAAATTTTAAAACGTACCCGAGTACTATAAAAAAACTCAAGATCTTGCTACCCTACGGAGCACCCATAAGGTGATTTTTTTTATACGTTATATGCAGCTATTTGTAGCAGGCCGTAATTAGACTAATCCACCCTTTGTCAATAAAGCCAACAAGAGAACAGGTTGCCCAAAGTTTGCTCAGGTACACGCCACAGCACAACCTTAAAAACACATCCAGCACAAATCACACTAGTGAATGACACAGCAAATCACAGCAATAAAAAAGACCCCTATGGGCAATCCAGCACCCAGACTACAGGTGCCAAAAGGCCCAGCCTGCCTAATAATGAACTCAAAATATACATACAACAAAGAAAAAGACACAAACAAAAAAGAAAATAAAACTAGCCAGCTGCTCCCACTAAACCCCGCTCCCGAGGCCACTAAGCCGGCTGGCTTGATAATACACGATACAACCTCAGATAAAACATATTAAAGCAACACCAGGGAGGTTTACAACCTGATCCTTAAAATTATCGACCCGTAATTCCACCTTGAAAACCCCTAAAGAACAGTAGTTTACCCCATGACTCACTGCCCCATTCAAACAAAAAAAAAAACAGGTTTTTGGGGTAACCTTTAGGTCAGCTCTTCAAAACCTGAGCAGGCAAGGACTCTTCAGCTAATCAGTCCTCTAATTAGAAATCTAATTAGGGAGTTGCAGCGAAAACCTGCATACACACCGGCCCTTTGCGGATAAGATTGTTCACCCCTGAAACAAGCAAACAGAAAGGCTGCTACACTGCAAATTCAATATGCCCGCCGATGCTCCACCAAATCTATCAGGACCCTGCCTGTCTTTCCCGTGCCTGCTCCTTTGCCAATATGCCCTACCATCGGAACATGCACAGCCATCTCGCCCCGGCTATGCCTCCAGTCCGAACTGCAGTTCCTATACCTGCCTATAATTGCCTGGCTACAATCCATCCCCCAAAATGAAATTGATGACCCAACGATCACAGCTAAGAATTCTATCCCCAAACCACTGGTCTTCCTCCCCAACCGAACGATCATTCACTGACCGTGGTAACTTATAAGGGTTGGTATGATGACCAGTGGTGGACCTCACCGAACGTTTAACTGGTCTCTACACCTCGGGGGGGACATAACCTCCTCCATTATACGAGGCCTACTTGTGGATGCTCTATTGCGACCCCTCCCACCAGCCCTGTCCCCGTAAAATCACAGAGTCCTCATCCGATTCCATTTCTGTTGCCCCTGTGGGCAACCCAGACTCAGGAGACATTACCAGAACATCTTCCCCTGACATAACAACCCCCTGTGGTACTGGACGCAACTCTGTTCGGTGAACTTGACGGACAACCCCGTCCCCCTCCATTGGAGTTGCAGAGTAAACTGCACCCTGATCTTGGGGACACCGAACTACCATATACAAACAGGCATCCCAATGATCCTGTATTTTACCTCGAACATGGTTCCGCAAACACACCAGCTGACCTTCATCAAACCCCTAATCATTAACCAACTCATTGTGTTTCCGATTTCGTGGTGTGGCTTGTTCCTCCAACTAAGCCTTCACATACTCTTGAAGCACCTGCAAACTTTCCTGATGGTTTTGTACCCATTCCTCCAAAGGTCCACCATACTGACTGATCCCGGCAGGAGCCTGAAGATAGTGTATCGGTAATCGAGGCTCACAGCCAGACCTTAAATAAAAAGGCATCATCCAGTCATTTGGTGGGGTGTAGTATTGTAAGCTTCTCTGCTGGAGGAAGTGTGTGAAGCAAATTGTGCAAAAAAAATATTAAAGCAACACCAGGGAGGTTTACATCTAGATCCTTAAAATGATCGACCTGCAATTCCACCTTGAAAATCCAATTACCATATAAAGGATACAAGATGTAAAGATGACAAATGACATGGCACACATTTGTTGTTTAGACTGTTGTGTCAGGTTAATTGAAAGCTGAAGGATCTTAGTGTTTACTAGTCTAAGTAACAGAATGTCTAAACACTGTGCTTGCCTTTATGGGTTTTTAAGCAGAACATATAGGTATAGAAACATATTAACATTACGTTTCACGATTCACTGACTGGAGAATAGGAGAATATACACATCAATATTACTACTTAAGTTAACTAACCCTAATCCCAACCCCTATTGGCACGGAGCCCGCCAGGGTTCAGGTGAGATATAAATCTGTAATCTGTATCAATGGTTTTGCTATCCATACCCACCCTATTAATGTTAGCTTCCCAGGGTTTCTTGTTAGACAAGCTCTGTGTCTCTCTATACCCCCATTTACTGCACGACTGATTGTCCATTTATAAAGAATCAAATAGGGTGAAGATGGTTTTAGTTTACAATTACTCTGGAAGGTGACCAGATTAAAAAAAACTAAATACCATGCCTACGTGTATGTAATCTCCATCACAGTCCCCATTTTCCCCATAATCCTCGTTTTGATAGTGCCAATTTGTGTAATGTGAGTTTTTTTTTTTTTTAAAAAACTGTTATAGAAGAACATACTGGATGCCACATGTGTACAATTACCCCTTTCTAATTAGGGGGGTCCGTTGTGTCAGCTACAGCCTTTACTAACATACACATAAGTATACAGTCTTACAGCACTTTTGTTTTCCTTTTGTATTTAATGGTTTTCCATTTAGGGGGCAGCATGGTGGTGCAGTGGTTAGCACTGTTGCCTCACACCTCTAGGGCCCGGGTTCGAGTCTCCACCTGGGTCACATGTGTGTGGAGTTTGCATGTTCTACCCATGTCATCGTGGGGTTTCCTCCGGGTACTCTGGTTTCCCCCACAGTCCAAAAACATGCTGAGGCTAATTGGAGTTGCTAAATTGCCCATAGGAGTGTATGCGTGAGTGAATAGTGTGTGAGTGTGCCCTGCGATGGGCTGGCCCGCCATCCTGGGTTGTTCCCTGTCTCGTGCCCATTGCTTCCGGGATAGGCTCCAGACCCCCCGCGATCCAGTAGGATAAGCGGTTTGGAAAGGCTGCCTAACGCCCTTAATTTGTTTGCAATTTCGCCAGGTAGGCTACCTTCTTTAAACTGCGTTTTGCTAGACTACACATTTCGAGATGTTTTATTGTAGTCTTGGTAAATATATATATATAGTTTAGCCTAACCCAGCCACTTAAGGGAGCAAGCCAGCTCAGGTAGGTGCCAGTCCCAAGCCCGGATTAATGGAGAGGGTTGGCGTCAAGAAATAAAGAGAAATAAAGACAACTAATACTCCTAGTTTGCGAGATCTGACTGCAATGGCAGCACTGCTACAAGGGTGTGGATAAATCTATACAAATATCACCTGCATGCACATTACTTCTTTTACAATAACCAACTCCTGATCCATACTGTTAGTCGTGAAAAAAAAAACTATCGTGTACATAGAGGCCCTGTGTAAAAAGATAACTGCCAAGGAAAAGATCAAAAACATTTATTTCAAGGATACAAAGTTTTTATGGTCATGTACAGTGTACAGTGCAATTCTTATTTGATTAACTTGAATGTCTCCACAGACTAGACGATTAAACAAATAAAGCAGCGCAACATTACAATAACTAATAACAAATAAACAAAGCTCACGAGTACTATTACAGTATTTATATCATTTATTTAAACTTAATTTTACCAGGTAAATTAACTACAAAGCAGTTACCACTGCTTTACCTGCTTCTCGGGAGAAATAGCAGATATACGTCATGTATGTGACTAAATTCTTAAGCCAATAAGGGCAAAGTTGTGTCGTAATGGAGGCGGATCCAGTTTGTGCAGCCGGTTAAAGACACTACGGGCATGTAAATGGAGAACGAAATTATAGTTATACCGAATCTCCTACACACAATACCAAGGTTACCAACTTTGGTCAGCTGACCGGAGTGAGACGTTCAATTCCCGTAAGATTTCTTTGCGCCAGCCTGAGAGTCTGAAAACACGTCACACCAGATGCATGAGAGATGGAAACCTGGGATATTCAGTCGAATCAGATCAAATATGATGCTAAGTTAGTACTAAGTTAAAATATGTTCCGGACTTGTAACATGCACCCATGATTTGGAACAGTCAGCAGGCTGTCTCTGGCCACGCCCCCTACACTCGGTCCGGCCCCTGGCTTTTCCTGAATTCTGATTCCTTTAGATAAACATTGACTTCATTGATATTGTTATTGATTTATCGACAGACCATCATACGTTTTAGACGTTATAATAACAACACTCTATTGATCCCCAAAGAGAGAAATTCTCTCCTTGCCTGCCCCCTCTTACTGTCCATGATACACAAGCACATATGTAGAAAAACGTCAGCTTGGAAGCCAAGGCTGGACTTAACCTACTCCTTAGGGTTCAACTGGAAACTGCCCCATGGCCGAGCGGTCTAAAGCCTCCTGCGCAGCGAAAATGGCCTTTCAAAGTAAGGGGTATTCTGTTCTCCGAAGTAAGGCGTGGGTTCGAATCCAACTTCCGACAAAAGTTCTTCAATCGCTACAGCAGAATTTGAGCCACTGATCGGCTTTAATTGCTTTGTTTTATTTTTGCGTTTCAGGCAAAACTACATAACACTTAAGAGGTGCAGGATGATCTGTCTTGCTCTCGCGAGGTTTTTGTACGACGTGACATGGTGACATAATGCAGCGGACGATAAAAATCTAACCACAATGCATTGCGTCAGGACCAGAATGTATTGCTTTAAGCCAGCGCTGTATGTGGGTACATGAAGTGGAAAGCACCCAATAACAAACATAACATTTAAAAAAAATCTACAAACTAGTGGGAATATAAAATAAAATAAATGTGTCTGGGCAAATTGGTAAGTTAAATTAAATCGTTTTAAGCAGTGTTAAGCAGTGTGTGGTTTTAAACACGAGTAGCATGTACCGTGTTGACGGCGCATGAACGTATCTTGGCAGCACATGTAAAACTTAGATTTGCAAGCGGGATGTGAAACAGCATTTAGGTGTTTAAAACAGCAATAGAGTGCGTGTTTGTTCACGCAGTTACAATGTTTAGTTGTTATTTCTGTGGAACATCAGTGCAAACCCTTAGGGAACATGTTTTACATGTCAAACTTCACCGTCATGAACCACGATGCGTGTTCAAGTGTGGCGCTACAGATTGCCACAATACGTTTCGTTCATATGGGGAATTTAAGGCTCATTTTTACCGTAAACATAACACAGATTCATATATTGATACTACAAATGCCCTTACGGTGTTTACGTGTAATATGTCTATGTGCCAGCGCCAATGTCGCGATGTCAGATCACTAACAGCTCACTTAAAGGAACATATAGCCGAAGGACGTGTTGTGACATGTCCGGTGACAGGATGCGACCATACGTTCACTGTGAGATCGTCGTTTACAGCCTACATGTCCAGGAAACACAGACAATGTTCTGTGGACAGTATAAGAGATCTTAATAAGGAGACAGTTTCTCAGTTTCTTGAAACTGAACCGTTAGTTACAGGCCCTACAGAGAGATTTAGTGAGACTGATGAAGGTGAAGTCCATCTTACAGAAAATTTCAGTGACCTTTTTCTTAGAAATATTTCTCTTTTCTACTTGAAATTACATGGGCAGTTTCTTCTGCCAGCATCAACTATACAAAATATTATTGAAGAGATGCTAAGCATACATGAACTAGGACAGACATATACTTTGAATAAATTAAGTGCATTCCTGAAAAGTGACTTAACTGAATTAACAGATGAGGTTATTGGTAGTATATGTGATGTTGTGAAGGAATCTGACCTTTTCACCATTAGTCATGAAGGACCAATGAGAACCAATTTTTCAAGAACTAGGGCTTTTAAACAGATGTTTAGATACACAGAACCTGTAAAGTTGTACTTAGGAAGGGATGAAACAAGGTCACAGAGGTTTGCCTACTATGTTCCATTGAAAGACACTTTGAGACATTTACTGGAGTCAGACTTATGGCAGAATTGTGCTGCACAGGGTACATACGTACCATACACTGATGTGCTTTGTGATGTCAGTGATGGTCAGGTATATAAAAACAATGAGTTCTTTTCTCAAAACCCATCATGTCTAAAACTAATTCTATATCAAGATTCTTTTGAGGCGGTGAACCCATTAGGTTCAGCAAAAAGCAGCACAAAGTAGTAGCTGTATATTTGTCTCTGGCTAATTTACCACCTCATCAAGTACAGACCACATGTCACTTGTAATGCTGTGTCAGGAAAAAGACTTCAAACACTTTGGCCATGACAAAGTTTTCTCAAGGCTCATTGCAGACTTAAAAGACCTGGAAGACAATGGAATAACGGTGGCAGAGGAAAAAGTTAAAGGGACTGTTTTGTGCATTGCAGGGGACAATTTGGGGTCTCATAATATCGGTGGATTTACAGAAAATTTTAGTTTTTCTGAATATTTCTGCAGGTATTGCCGGACAACCCGAACAGATTTTCAAACAGATCCAAATGCATTTTACAGTCTGAGGAACAACAAAACGTTGAAGGTATAATATCTGAGTTTTAATTCATTGAATTACTTCGATGTTTGTATGCCTGGCCTGCCACCTTGTTTAGGCCATGACATTTTTGAGGGTATCCTTTCCTATGATTTAGCCCTTTACCTGAAGTACTTCATCAAGCAAAAAAAGTGGTTCACTTATTCAATTCTGAATAGACGCATTAAGAAATTTAAGTACAGTGGCTCTGATGTGTTGAGTAAGCCATGTGCAGTAAACTCCAATGGAGTAAAGCTTTATGGTCAGGCTGTTCAGAACTGGAATTTTCTAAGACTTCTTCCTGTGATCATGTGTGACAAGGTGAAAGAGCCCACAGATGATGATTGGCAGTTGACCCTTCAGCTAAAAGACATTGTGGAGCTGATTTGTGCACAGAAAATTTTATTGCCAGAGGTTGCATACCTTGACGTTCTTATCCAAGAATATCTTGCTTGTAGATTTTCTTTCTTTCCAGGACATAGGTTAAAGCCTAAGCATCACTACTTGCGACACTACCCTGCACTGATTTTAAAGTTTGGTCCTTTGATCAGGTTGTGGACAATGCGATTTGAAAGTAAATAAGGCACCATGGCAACAACAGTCAGAACAGCATCCAGTTCACAGCTAGTTTTAAAAATTGCTTTAACGCAGAGTGATTACAGGAAATAGGTGTACTGCTTAATATTAATTAAATTATTAAAATGTGCTAATAATAGACATATTTGTCAGTCAGACATTGTGCTTTTTAAAGAGCAGAAGGGATACATTAAATTACGATTATATTGTCCTTACTGTATATATTTTTACATTTTTCCCCTCAATGATTGTCAAGTGATCACAATTCTTACTGTGCTTTACCCCTCACTTGATAGAGATGTACCAAAACTGAACATATAACTGGATTTCACTCAGAATAACCAGGCCTTCTTTTTGGACTCTTTATCCCTTTTTATTTTATCTTCGCTTTCCTCAAGCCAGGCATTTACAGGTGAAAAACCTTAAACCACAAAACACCAACTTTCACCAATCTATCTTATGAGCAAACACAAAATTTTACTTTAAATGCATATATATATATATATATATATATATACATACACACAAAATATACAATGAATGACCAATCTCAGCTTCAAATTTCCACACAATTATACATAACTTGTTCTGAATAAAATTCCTCCAAACATCAAAGTTTAAGATCAAACCACTGGGGAAACACATAAATGAGTTACTCAACGCAATAAATTGCAATGAAAAGCTAACCAATTAGACAATCGAACAATAGGTTTAACACTTCTGCCCATATGAATTATTAAAAGGAAAGTTCACCCTTAATACTTTTTTTTTTTCTTTTTAGCAATTTAATATTTAACTTTTAGATAAACTAAAAATAGAACCCCCCCTTTTAAACCGCATTAATGCAAACATCTGAATCAATAAAACAGCATTCCACATATTGTCATTAAGACACTTACAGCACACCATTTATTCCTAATACAGTCAAATACCACAACTCATATAATGTTACAAGCCAGCACCAGCGCCTCAATGCCTCATTAGCGCACCCCATTAAGAAATAAACCCCACTCGCAACAGGTAGTGCTTGCTACAAATAACATTTGCAACAAAGTCCAACACGCATGGTTCATGGTCTTACCGGCTGTCCGTTCAGAGTCTACTTTTCAGTACACAATCGCAGCACAGTTCCAGAAGCACTTGGTGTAGATTTGACCCTTTGCTTGTCGCGCTACCAATGCGTTTTGCCGACTTTATCCAAAATAAAGAGCAGGTGCGTCCGTTAATGCCTTCCCCTCGGGTGCACACAGGTGAGTAAACTTTGGTTCCGCATGACCACTTGCGTGAACGACGTAACCACTTGCTGGAATGACGTTCATCGCAACAATGATATAAATATTTTCCCCCCTGACATATAATCAGTGTAAGCACACAAACACATTGGCCGGTTATCCTATTCATTCAGTTCCACGGACAGTGACCTGTGTTACTGTGCTGTGACATCTGGTTCCTTCATTGGCTCTGTATATTTCTATAAATGACTAAATGGCTCTGTTGTAGAAATTTCCAGCCAGAGACTTGGTTCCTATATAACGAGAAGATTTTATTTTTACTCGGACTGAGAAGCTACAGAAAATCATCTCTGCATGTGATCTCCCCTTTACTGCTCAAGCAGAGCACACGCACATCAGCAAGTGTCAAGGCAGCAAGTGCATACAAACAACTTCTCAGGGCCTTCAGGAAGAGTCAGACTGCGGTGTCATTCAGAGATACCATTGTCTAAGACTTGCACTAAAACATTCTATGCACTTGGGCATATTTAAACAAAGTAGTATGGTACCTATGTCAGAATCCATCCCTGCCTTGTCCTGTTCACATGTCACTGGCCATCCTATTCTCTCCTCTGTCTTGTACCCCTTAGCCCATAGTGTGTTTGCCTGCTCATCGGGCCACCATGTGGCTTAACGGGCCAAGTGGTTGGCCACCGTGCCTGACTCCCCTTTTGATTGTGGGTTTTGAGGATATCAGTGGGTCTGTGTTTTCATGATTGTCCCCCAGGCCACCATGCAGCTCAGCCCTTGATTCCAACTACAGTAGCAATCAGGTGGTTCTCGGTCTACTAGGACTGTATAACAGGATTCTTCACCCATTCTATCTTTACTCCTTCAGCCGCATACATGAGTCAGACCTATAGGTTATTCAAATTCCGTCCTGCCAAATTTACTGGACAGGAAGTGGACACTGCAAATGAATGTGTGAATACGCCAATACCTACATCTTTACAAGTTACATTAAGGGGTTTGGTACAGTAAATGGCTGTGAGGTGGGATTTCTTCTTGATGTCTGTTTGTAGCCCGTCCACCAGCAGCTGCTGCTGTATTTATCACACCAAGCAGGGAAAGTATATTGCTAAATTTTCCTTAGTTCAATTACGCTTGATTAAGCTAATTAAGCCGGCTATGTTATTTACATTCAGAAGGATGCCGCCATATTGGGTTATACACAGATGCCACGATAGCTCACACTCACATTCCCTCTTCATTATTTTTCTAAACACACTCTATCCTGCCTTGTCACCTGCAACAAGATCTCACTCCCTGTAGCAATAAAAGTCTTTCTTATGATTGAGCAGATTTCTGCTTCTCTCCTAACCATGGGCATCCAAAGTAAGATGAAGCAAAATGTTAGGAAATTTGATAACACATGGTTACTCTTTTGGTAACAGTGACTTTGGTTTTATTTTGATAGATGTAAACTACATAATATGGTCTTAACCTTGTTTTCTGTCCTAAAAGCAAACTTTTATGTTACAGGAGAAAAGTGCACAGCTGCTTGGATCAACCCCAGCTAATCAGCGCATATGGGAATCTTTTCAAAATACCATGTGAGTCTTATGCAATTTACCCAATTAATATAAGCTCTTTAGATGACGCTTAAATAATCAATTCCCATCAACTTAGTGTCAAAACACAAACTCAGTGGCAAAAAAGTGAAGGGCAACAGACTAAGTTGTGAAAATGAAATCTGCATGTGATGAAAGGGCATGTGACTGTATCGCGATGATTATAATCATCAGATCAAACGGACCACGGAGTTGGCGGTATGGTCACACTGCTGGTCCCATGTCAGTAGGGTATAGCACACCCCTGGGCCCGGATACTACTAGGATGTCACTGGTGTACCACTGTGCCGTCAGAGTGTGGTGTGTCACTCCACAGCATTGGCAGGATTGCTCCTCTCCCTGCAGCGCCACCATACGCACATGACGGTCATCTGTGGTACTGCAGAACTGAGATGTATCGCTGAACATGGTAGGACGCCAGTCGTCATCAGTCCATCAGTCCATGCCTCCCAGTGACTACACCACTCCAAACGCAACCGTTTCTGTGCTATTGTGAACGGCAGCCTATGCATGGGACGGTGAACCCGTAGTCCAGCTGATGCCAGTCATCGCGACACGATGATATAGGGTGTTGTAGAGAGTCCAGTAGCTGTGTCCATATATCAGGCGCAGGTGTCATGGGGATCTGTGATGCTTGGAGCACAATCCGACGATCCTTCCTTGGCGTGGTCTGTCTTGGATGACCAGAAACTTCACGACGTGTGTGGATGCCTCACGTGCCCATTGGTTTCAATATCAGGCCACTGTGATATCCGCATGGCCCACATGCAATTGCAGCACATGACCACCTGGCTTCATGTAAACCCGCAATGCAACCCTATCAAACTCCGTCAAGTGCCATTAACACTGTCTAATGTGACTACGAGGCATCCTGTGTCTGGTGATTAAACATGCCAACTCCTTGCAATTTGAATCATTTACATATCCATCACTGGTCTGCACATGTACCAGATTACATCTTTAATCGGATAGTTACTTCTGGGTTCTCAACTTTTTTTTTCATAATACCCCTTAAGTGTATATGCCCTTCACTGATGAGAAATTCATCAACATCTAAGTCCTACATTCATGTACAATGCATATTAAATGAATATTTTGTCACTATTAGTTTTGATGTATCATTCTTTGAATGCACTCAATTGAATCATGGACAGTGGTTCCACATGGAAAAAAATGAATATTCCGAAAAGGAAAAATCCTTCTTCGGTTGATACATTCACTTTGTGTTCTGAGAATTTTTCCCTTGAGTGCCTTGTACAGTATGTCTAGTGTGTTTTTGGTGTGAATGTGGCCATAATCATACAAGGAAAAAACCACTGACTTGTAGTGAACATGTAAAACCGCAACATGCAGTGTCATACGTAACTGAAATAAGAAATGCTGGATTGCCTGAGTTGCATGCGTGCATGTTTTTTAATATGGGCAACATGGTTCCCTGAGATGCCTCAGTGTTGCTCACCGCCATCTCTAACACACAACCTCACAAACCATCTTAAAACTACTGAAAGAAATAATTGGCTACACTGCAGCTCCACTGTTTTGTTTGGCACCCCTGCATGTCCTGCATTGTGTGGGGAAAAAAGCTGAAGGCTGAGGAATGTTACATAACACAGCTAGAATGTAAAAACTCTCTCTGGTGTAATTCACTGCGTAAAACCAATGGTCCTAAGTGTGGTGTCTTCTTCATAACACTCCCTGATGTTTGTGTCCGTGACCATGAGATAGGGTGGCTGCTTTTCTTCCTTGCTTTCCTTGTATTCCTACGTTTCCTCCCCAGCCTTGGTTGGTAGGTCAGGCAGCATCACCTTGTTTTAATAGACCCAGGTGCAATTTATCTTGAAATTAGACTCAAGTGCAGAAAATGTTCTATCAGAAGTCTTTGACAATCTCTGAATTACACAGAAATCTGACTTCTTCTGAAGCTGTGAAATTGTTCATCTGTATTTGCTGCATTGGTACTTGTTGATGTGCGTGTGCCCTGCTTAAGGAGTAAAGGGGAGATGACATGCAGAGCTAGTTTTCTGTAGTTTATTTTCTTTGTCTGAATAATAATATTCTCTTCATATAGGAACCCAGTCTCTGGCTGGAAATTTCTACAATAGAGCCATTTAGTTATTTCTAGAAAAATATTTAGAGCCAATGACCTGATGTCATAGTAACACAGGTCACTGTCCGTGGTGCTGAATTCTCTACTTGATGGGCTGGTGCTGAATGAATAGGCCAGGTGTCTGTGTGCTTCCACTGACTGGCACCCAGACATATAATGACTTTTAACAATGAAGGGGGAAAAGTCCAGACAGGAAATTAGTCAACAGTAATTAGTAATCAAATATAGTTCTCATTTATCATTATGTAAATTTCAAAAACCTTTTCTGACTATTAATCTGCACGTTGCAATAATTTAATATTAACTAACTTGCTGTAACGTAAAGTGAAAAACAAGTTTTAAAACTAGCTGTGAAATTTTTGATGCTGTTGACCTGAATGTTGTTGCCAGAGCCTTAGGATACGTCTCTACACATAAGTGAGGGGATGGATGCACTATTCTATGGAGGCTTCTGAAGAGAATTATTATCCCAAATTTAAATTGAGAGAGATGATTAATTCCTTTTTAATGCAGTCTGCCTTAAGAGCCCCTGTTCTGCCGTTGATCTTTTGCATGGATGCTATCATGTATTAGTTTACTCTATGAAATTTAGTTTGAATTTTGATCACATGTCAAACTAAAGCATTTTGGACTGGTTTCCTGAGTTCTTTTTAACGCTGTTAAGTTACATTTTTATTTCAGCATAATTACAAGTTCCCGCAGGGAAGAAATAAGTCAGTTACTTAATAAATGACTATAAAGTAGTTGCTGCAGTATATATTCCATAAATTTACTGAACTGGAGTTTTATGCATCCTTACAAAGTAATAACTGTATGTGTTCTTTAAGTATGAAAGAGTTTAGGACATTGTCACCTGCAGTGGACAGCCACGTGTCCCCATAATTATAACTTTAGATTATATTTCTGCATGACTGAGTATTCACTGAGTACCTGGTAGTGTTGGATGATATTTACGTCTCATATTTACCATTTATGTCAGTCTTCAAAGTGTGTGGATTATTAAGGTTGGTCTTGGTTGTTTTCTTCCCTGGAGAAACAGAAGTTTAATGCCATGATGCCACAGCAGCTCGCCGTTCCTGTCAGTACGGTGGAGGTAAGAGTTTGAAACATTCATCAGCCTGTCAGCTACGCATCTCGCCTGGACATGGGACTCAGCTTTTATTCTTCCATAATACCGCTTAAGTACCTCACTCTACTCAATCTCAGTACTGTTTAAGGGTAAATAACTTTTGTCACTGACTGCCAGAGATTATGGCAATTAAATGGAAAATATGAAGCAGACATATGAAATACAGTGGGCTGTTTGCAGTAAGTTGGGCTTAGGGTTAGTAATGGGGCTTTTTCCACTGACTTCTGCTTCTGTGCCCTTTCTTCACACTGCTGTTCAACTGTCCTCTTTATAGGAGGGAGGAGCAGCGCAAATGCAGCCGACAGATATAAAGCCATGTGCTGGCAGCAGACGCTTCGCACCCCTTAATAGCATATCTGTTGCTGGTAAGACTGTCTGTGCTGCCGGTCATCTCAGTAACCAGGTGAAACTCCCCAGGCAAGATCAGGACAATGTTGTGTTGAGTTTCAGTGAGTTTCCTGTGTGTAAAGCCAGTTTTGGGGTCAATGTGGAGCCTGGTCCAGTCATGAGCTGGGGAGACGTGACCAAGGCTGCACTGTTACTCTTGTGTGTCTTTTCATTCAAAACTCTTTTTTTTTTTATTTCCCCATAGTGTCCATCATCTTGAGCAGCACCGGCTGTCATTTAGCACAAAAGATGCCTGTTCAGTTTTCCATCTGAACAAGGGCCCTCTGGACCCAGGTGTGCACTACATGAGCACTTTGTTCCTGACTCCTTATCAGCGTTTACATTTACACTCTCAGCCAGTCTTTAATCTGCAAAGTTACGCTTGGTGAGATTTATACAGACACGAGTAAAGAGGATTTTTTCACTTTTCCCAAATTCCCTCTAAGTCTGTATTTTCACCTCTTGAATGCTGGGATTTGTAGGCCCAGCTCTTCACCATGTATAACAACATCACCCTCAACGCTAGAGAAACCAAGGAGTTGATCCTGGACTTTCGCAAACGGATGACTCCCCAAAGTCCTATCTACATCGCAGAGGATGCTGTAGAGGCTTCAACAGCTTCCAGTTCCTCGGGCACACAGCTTCTGGCGGTCAAAGGCATCGTCTTCAGGTGCTGCCTCAGAAAAGCAAGCAGCACCTTGAGAGACTCTAGCCACCCAGCACTGTCACTTTTCACCTTCCATCCATCCATCTGCACAAGCATTTCCAGATTTAGAGACAAGTTTCCTCCCCATTGCTGTTAACCAGCCAGTGACGCTGACATTTCCTCACACTGCCACTGTTACCTCATTCTGTACTGTTACTGTGTCTGTCTATGCTGGTGCCATTACTTTAATTTTATTTATATAGTATTATCACTGGTTATACTGTTGAGGTGCAACTACAGACAATTTTTCTTTGAATTAATCTAGCGACTATTTTCCCAAGCTGTTGATTCATCAAAACTATTATTTTTCCTCCAGAAAATCAGATTGACCGTTTAAGTTAATATTATTTTAAGAACAACACAAACTACGTCATTGCGGGGTTTTAGATAATGGACACTATACAGATATTTTTTTCGCCCACCATTCAATAAGCAGATAAGTAACTTGTCTAAAATATTTAGATTTGTATTGTGATCCCCAAAAGTTAGTAATCTGTATAAAATCAGTGTATCTTTGTTTTTTAAATTTGATTCTGTAAATCAATGTACACTGAACAAAAATATAAACGCAACACTTTTGTTTTTGCTCCCATTTTTCATGAGATGGACTTAAAGATCTACAATTCATTCCAGATACACAATATTACCATTTCTCTCAAACATTTCTCACAAATCAGTCTAAATGTGTGATAGTGAGCACTTCTGCTTTGCTGAGATAATCCATCCCACCTCACAGGTGTGCCACATCAAGATGCTGATCTGACATCATGGGTAGTGCACAGGTGTACCTTATACTGCCCACAATAAAAGGCCACCCTGGAATGTGCAGTTTTGTCTCACAGCAAAATGCCACAGATGCCACAAGCATTGAGGGAGCGTGCAATTGGCATGCTGACAGCAGGAATGTCAACCAGATCTGTTGCTCGTGCATTGAATGTTCATTTCTCAACCATAAGCCGTCTCCAAAGGCGTTTCAGAGAATATGGCAGTACATCCAACCGGCCTCACAACCGCAGACCACGTGTAACCACACCAGCCCAGGACCTCCACATCCAGCAGGTTCACCTCCAAGATCGTCTGAGACCAGCCACTCAGACAGATAATGCACGGCCCCATGTTGCAAGGATCTGTACACAGTTCTTGGAAGCTGAAAATGTCCCAGTTCTTGCATGGCCAGCATACTCACCGGACATGTCACCCGTTGAGCATGTTTGGGATGTGCTTGACCGGCGTATACGACAGCGTGTACCAGTTCCCACTAATATCCAACAACTTCGCACAGCCATTGAAGAGGAGTGGACCAACATTCCACAGGCCACAATTGACAATCTGATAAACTCTATGCGAAGAAGATGTGTTGCATTGCATGAGGCAAATGGTGGTCACACCAGATACTGACCGGTTCTGAGTCCCCAGACCCCCAATAAAGCAAAAAACTGCACATTCCAGGGTGGCCTTTTATTGTGGGCAGTATAAGGTACACCTGTGCACTACCCATGATGTCAGATCAGCATCTTGATGTGGCACACCTGTGAGGTGGGATGGATTATCTCAGCAAAGCAGAAGTGCTCACTATCACACATTTAGACTGATTTGTGAGAAATGTTTGAGAGAAATGGTAATATTGTGTATCTGGAATGAATTGTAGGTCTTTAAGTCCATCTCATGAAAAATGGGAGCAGAAACAAGAGTGTTGCGTTTATATTTTTGTTCAGTATAGAATAAGCCCAGATTTTAACCTAAAAATTTTCCTCAAATGTTTATTCAGTGGAGATAAGTACAACCTCTAAAGATAGGCCTACACCCGTTTTGGCATTGTCTCCGGATCCCATGACAAATAATGCCTTCAGTACATCCTCCTCAACCCACACTGAAAGCAGAAGTGCTATGGGCTTTGCAAACGGTTTGCCGACATCACTCCTATACGTCCAATGATGACATTCACACCGTCTCCAGGGTGATGTTCCCTGACTCGCAGGGTCACTTGTGGTAAAGATAAAACCGCTTTTCTTGCGCGATTTGGACTCGCTCCATATATTAAAAGGGAGCTTCGTTGTCATGTTTGACGTAAGTATGAACAGGACCATCAAAAGAAAACAACTGGATGTGCATGTCAGGTATTGGGTGAATTATGAGAATGGCTCTCGAGTGCAGTCCTGGTTCTGGGATCACAGTACATGAGCCACTCCACCGCTGAAGACTTACTGGAGAAGTTTAAGGTAAGCCATTCAATAACATTTAAACTCATTAACGAACCCATGATTTTTAAATATCCATGGTTTATCTTTACATGTGTTTAAATGGGAGAACCATATTTATTGGTAAGCATATTTTAAAGATTTTATTGCTGCTTCATGGCTTTTGCTGCAAAAAAAATAGTTCATTGAGGAAATAGAATGTTTAAGTGTTGTGTAGCAACATGTACAGCTGTTGTACAGGCAAAAACTCTGGCTCAGTCCAAAGGAGGTGGATATAGGAATGGCTGTCATCAAGGTGGGACTTCTGTGAATTCACTGGTATCTTTACATACAAATGTATCAAACAATTGTGAAGTAAAAAATATGTGAATAACATGGAGTTTGAGCTGGTTTGATATGTACAGCTGAGGTAGTGTTAACCTTGGGCTGAGTGTGCAGAAAGATTCTGGAAATTTGACAAACCATCTTTTTGTCAGAGACAGTTAGGAGCCAAAGGCAGTGGAAGTGACCTTGGTGTCCTTCAGATTAAAAAAAATTGCCAGATTGTGCTCTCAAAAATGTGCAAAAAGGCCTTGGATAAATGCCCTCTGAAGTACTCGATTGTACATGAGATGACGTGCTTGGACCCAAACAAAATGCACACCAGCCAGATAACTGTCATGCCCGGCTCGTCCGCTCCTCGTGTGTGCCACGCCCCCTAATTACCCACGTGTGATTTCCTGATCCTGCCCAGTCGTGTCTTGTTTCCTGCTGCCTTGTTCTGTGTATTTAAGTCCTGGTCTCCCCAGTTTGCTTTGTCTGTCATTAATGTCTGATGTTCGTAAGCGTGAGCTGTTTCCCGGTCCCTGTCCTCGTATTAAACTCCCGTTTGCCCCGTATTCCTGCTTCCTGCTTGCCTGCTTGCCCGCACGATCGCCGCTTCACCCGTACCCGATCGTGACAGAATGACAGACCACAAAAGGAAAGGCCCCCGGAGAAGGAGGAGAGGACCGGAGGAGACGATCCGCCTGGGAGCCTGTTCGCTCTCCCGGCTATGGATCACTTCGGAGGAGAATGAGAGGGAAGTACCCGCTCTACCTCCAGCCCGGAAGCTGACCACACACTACCCCGATCCCGTGTGGAAGTACTGGCTCTCCAGTGAGGATGAGGACGAGGAGCCCTTCCTCTACCCTTACCCGGAGCCGATCCTTTCACCGCCTGTTTTTCAGGACATCGCACCACCTCTCGCCGCCGCTGGGCGCCGGAGAAGGAGGAGGAGACCGGCGATTGCCTGTCCCGAGGAGCTCCCTCCGTTAACGCCCACGGACACACAGCTCTCTCCCCCTGCAGTAACCACCCCGGAGGCGCTGCCCGCGCCTCACTTAGGGAAGCCGGTGAACTGCGCCTCCCAGTTCTTTGCCCTCCAGGGGTTGTTCTGGAGGATCTGGGGGGAACTGGTCCCTCCAGTAAGTCCGGAGGTAGCGGGGCTAGCGGAGCGACTCCAGAGGAGCTTTGCAGCATTTACTCCCGCTTCCGACCCCGAGGAGCTGGTGAGTATGGCAGAGGACGTGCGGCAGCTCTTACTGCTCCAGAGGGCTGCAGTCCCCGCTCCCGTGCAGCCGCCATTGCCGGCGGACCCCGCTCCCGTGCAGCCGCCATTGCCGGCGGACCCCGCTCCCGTGCAGCCGCCATTGCCGGCGGACCCCGCTCCCGTGCAGCCGCCATTGCCGGCGGACCCCGCTCCCGTGCAGCCGCCGCCGCCTGCGCAGCCGCCTTCGCTGCCCCCACTGCAGCCACCTGCAGCTCCAGGGCAGGCGCCCCCACTGCAGCCACCTGCAGCTTCAGGGCAGGCGCCCCCACTGCAGCCACCTGCAGCTCCAGGGCAGGCGCCCCCACTGCAGCCACCTGCAGCTCCAGGGCAGGCGCCCCCACTGCAGCCACCTGCAGCTCCAGGGCAGGCGCCCCCACTGCAGCCAGCTCCTGTTCCTGACCGCGTTCCTGTTCCTGACCGCGTTCCAGTTCCTGACCGCGCTCCAGTTCCTGCAGAGGCGCCCCCGCCTGCTGCAGCTCCCGGGCAGGCGCCCCCTCTGCAGCCGCCTGCTGCAGCTCCCGGGCAGGCGCCCCCTCTGCAGCCGCCTGCTGCAGCTCCCGGGCAGGCGCCCCCTCTGCAGCCAGCTCCTGTTCCTGACCGCGCTCCAGTTCCTGACCGCGCTCCAGTTCCTGCAGAGGCGCCCCCTCTGCAGCCGCCTGCTGCAGCTCCCGGGCCGGCGCCCCCACTGCAGCCACCTCCAGTTCCTGACCGTGCTGCAGCTCCCGGGCAGGCGCCCCCACTGCAGCCACCTCCAGTTCCTGACCGCGCTCCAGTTCCTGACCGCGCTCCAGTTCCTGACCGCGCTCCAGTTCCTGCAGAGGCGCCCCCTCTGCAGCCGCCTGCTGCAGCTCCAGGGCAGGCGCCCCCTCTGCAGCCGCCTGCTGCAGCTCCAGGGCAGGCGCCCCCACTGCAGCCGCCTGCTGCAGCTCCAGGGCAGGCGCCCCCTGACCGCGCTCCAAGTCCTGACCGCGCTCCAGCGGCTCCCGGGCCAGCTGACCGCGCTCCAGTCCCTGACCGCGCTCCAGTCCCTGACCGCGCTCCAGAGGCGCCCCCTCCGCCTGCAGCAGCTCCAGCTCCTGTCCCTTCTCCTCCAGTGACTTTGTCTCTCTCACCCCGGCGAATTCGACCCCGACCTGGGGTCTGTGTCCCGTAAAGGGAGGGGACACAGACGCAGGGCTGGGGTCCCGCCCGCCCTGCCCCCTGGCTCGCCCTGCCTCGCCTGCGCTGGGGCTCGGTTGGCGCCTGCGGGTCCCTCTCCGGTGCCTCGTCGCCCTGCCTCGCTCCCCTCTCCGGGTCCTGGTCGGTCGCCTGCGGGGCCCCTACCTCCGGCCCTCCCCCGGACATCGCCGCCTGCTGCGGCTCCCCCCTCCTCCGTGCCTTCGCCCTGGCCCCTTCCAGCTCCCTCGTCCCCTTCCCTGGTGCTCCCTCCTGCTCCCTCCCTGGCCCCTCCGCGGGTCCCTCGCCCTGTCTCCTCTGCCCCTTCTCGGTCCCCTCCGGCTCCGGCCTCCCGGCCGCCTGCGGCCCCTCCGGCTGCCGCCCGTCGCCCGCTGGGGCTCCCACGGGCTCCCCTTTGTTCCCCCGCCTTCTCTCCCTTCTCTCCTGCCCTGGTCCCTCCTTTGTTTGCTCCTCCTCCTGTCTTTCCTCCTTTCTCCATTCCTGGTTTCCCGTCGTTCCCTCCCGTCACTCCCGCTCCTTGTGTTCCGCCTGTTCCCTCTGTTTCTCCCTTCCTGATCTGTCTGTCTGCCTTCCCATCCCTTTGTCAGCTCTTGTCGCACGTCTTGTCCCTGGCTTTGTTTTGTGCTTCGGTCCTGTTTCCCGTCGTGCGTAAATTCTGTTCTTGTTTTCCAGGTCCTGTTCTGCCTCGTCCCGTCCGTCGCCCCCTTCCTTGGCGCGCCCGGTGTAGCGCGCCTTTGGGGGGGGGTTCTGTCATGCCCGGCTCGTCCGCTCCTCGTGTGTGCCACGCCCCCTAATTACCCACGTGTGATTTCCTGATCCTGCCCAGTCGTGTCTTGTTTCCTGCTGCCTTGTTCTGTGTATTTAAGTCCTGGTCTCCCCAGTTTGCTTTGTCTGTCATTAATGTCTGATGTTCGTAAGCGTGAGCTGTTTCCCGGTCCCTGTCCTCGTATTAAACTCCCGTTTGCCCCGTATTCCTGCTTCCTGCTTGCCTGCTTGCCCGCACGATCGCCGCTTCACCCGTACCCGATCGTGACAATAACTGCCAGCAGAAAAGGAGAAATCTCATGCAGAAGTTTGCGCAGGAGAATCGGTTGGCAGGCAGGATATCTGCTGGTAAATCATAGGATAAGAATAGGATAGTTCAGAATATTATTTTTAAATTATGCTTTTCTTTTTTCACATCTAACTGAATCAGGGACGGATTACAAACCGGGTTAGCGGGGCCGCTGCCCAGGGGCCCTTGGGGTGCAGGGGGCCCGTGGGCCCCAAGCCCAAAACAATTTGCAACGCTTATCAGCAATGTATTTTCGTTTGTCTATTTTAGAGGGCCTACATTCTTTGATCCTCTGCCTACAAGGTCCCCTGACCCTATAGGGAGGGTGTTTGGCTGCCAAGGGCCCTTGACTTGTGGTGGTTGTGGTGGTGGTGCAGGTGGTGGTGGTGGGGGGGGGGCCTCGCGAACGTTTTACCCAGGGGCCCACACAACCCATAATCCGTCCCTGAACTGAATAGTGTTAACACGTAGATTTTAGCAGTATTTAGAAGACCGACTCTTGGTGTTTGAAAAGAAGCATCAGCCCAGTTATATTTTCTTTGATGAGCCTAGAGATATCTCAAGATTAAATTAAAATGATTGCACATTTATGGTATCATAGGAAAATTGGGTTATAAATCACTTTCCTATTCTACATGTGATTCTGTGTATTGACATTGTTGATCTGCATCTAATCTACTGTAATTAATGTAATTACAGGTGATGCAATATCCCAGCAGTCTGATAATCACCTGCACAATGAGGCAAAAGGCTTGGATTTTATATCCTTCATTCCTTCAGCACCATCCAAAGTTGATGTCTTTTTACATCAAAAAGTTAGTGGGCCTTATCCTGACCTCTGGATGTTCTGCAAGAACTTGCTGCTGCTGTCCTATGGGCAAGCCGAAGTGGAACGAATAGAGGTGGAGACCTGCAACTTATCAGAGGAAACAGTTGTTGCACAGAGGCTTATATGCGACCATGTCAGAGTGTGTGGGGGAGCAACCAAAGCGCCTCTGACCAAAGGTGAAAGATGAGCGAAAAGCAAAAAAGAAAACTTGAGGAACTCAAGAGGAAGAGAGTCTCACTGGAAAGTGTATGTGAGAGTTTACAAAAGGATGCTGAGCACATGGCAGAGGAAGCAGAGAGTGCTGCTGGAACCAAAAGGGCAACATTACTTACCAAGTCCAATACTCTGAGCCGACGAGCGAAGGAGGAGAAAGAGCAGTTGGTGGTCTTAAATGCAGATACTGAAGAATAGGCTACTGAACTGTGACTCCTAACACATCAAGAGTGAATCGGTGAAAACAAAAATATTTAGGTTCTTTGCATTTTTGGAGTATTTTACTTTCTGTGCCTGTTTGTACATTGTTCACAGCCATAATACTTTATAATTACAAGGTAGTTTTATGTTAGAGCTCTTGCTCCAATAAATATGTGCCTTGTAATTAACTAAATTCTAGGCTATTCAGTTTTTTTTGCCCTCGTGATGGTCGTGGGTTGTGAAAAAAGCCTTCTTCTTAGGGGTACCGCTGGGGCCAGCCGGGCGTATGTCGTGGCTTCAGTGAGTACTTATGTTTGTCATGCTGCCTGTGTACTTTATAGCGGCACAACATATTTCTGCAAATTGCATGCGTCAAATTGTCTGTCTCTCTTAAAAAATATGAAGTGTCACCAAAATTTTAAACGGGGAATCAATCTCAATGAAAAATATTCGTCAAGTAACGTTTCTAAAATAATATAGACATACTAATAATTATATATTAATAAATCGGATGAACGATGCATCCCAAATTGTATCCGCTGCGCACTTCTTAATCAGGGCAATCGCATCGTGGAGGTTTCTGCAGACGCCCAAAAAGACTTACTTAAGAAAACTGTTGCATGATAATTTGTACCATTTTCAAGGGTGGGGGGCGTGCAGTAGATGCCCCCTTTATTTTTGTGCTTCTGCCGTTCAAACCGAGCAGCACTGAGTTTGACATGGCACCTGACGCCAAATCTACTGCTTAGCTGCTACAGACAGAACTATCTTCAAATCACCACTAGGGGGTGTCAATGCTGCAGCTTCGTTCTATGGTTGATCTTTTTCAAAGACAGTTTTTTTTCTCTCTCTCCACATAATCAACTTAACTGATTAGCGTGCTTTCATAGTAATGGTTTTTAATCCGTGTTAATCTTCTGAACAATGACTAGTAAAGGTTCTATGAGGTTGTCCTACTTACTATGGATTTTAAGTTTTTTATCAAGGTGTTTAAAACGTACCACAGTTGCCAGTCCTGTGTTTTATGTCTAGCAATTTGTACAGTTTCTTCAGTATAAACACATGCCATGATCTGTGAGAATCTCCTCCAGAACTCTGCATTTCCTCAAGATCTTTTTGTAATATTGCATCATGGCACTGCTCAGAACAACACAGATGGTGCATAACAACACAAGGGAGTACAAGACAACATGGTGCAGAAACAGTGCGATACAAAGCAGGACAAAACTGGATGATACGTGGTCAGTGGTGGATAAAGTGCAGGAACAGCTGTACAGTGCAGCTGCCGTGGAAATGACTATTACAGGGATGCAAAAGCTGCAGGTTTGAATTGTTTGGCGAATGAAGCTGTTCATGAATCTGCTAGTCAGTGTTTGTGGATGGTGGTCAGAGTCCTGGATTATAGACTGAACCTTGTTACTGTGGCAGTTAAAGTACAGCTGGTCAATGGAGGGCAGTTCAGTGCGAATGATGTTCTTAACAGACTTCGCAATGTACTGCCTTCCTGTCATGTGGCTCCACCATACCATAGTACTACTGTAAGAACTAGGGATGTAACGATACATTCAACTCACCATTTGATACGATTCACGATTCTGAGTTCAATTTTCTCATTTTTTGCAGAATGAGCTGCAGACAAATATATTCAAAAATATTCTTATATTTATCTTTCTGAACTGTTGACACTGTTGTGAACAGTGCAACTGAATTTGAATAAAATACTGTTGAAAAAAATCCCAAATCAAAATAAGTAAATAAAAAAAAATAAATCAAATAAATAAGCTAAGGTTTGCATGTGCAGCTTTTTAGCGTGCTTTGCCCTTTTAAAATCTTCACTCAGCTCACGGTGGTGCCAGTGGACCTGTTTGTGTATGTTATCAGTCTATTACAATGTTTGCATGCAGTTTATGTCTTGTCTGTGCTTTTCTCGCTGTTTCCTCCTCGTTTGTGATTACCGGAAAGCTAATATGCTGCCACACCGCCAATTGAAGATCGGGCGGTGCGTCCATCCATCCATTTCTGAAACCACTTAATCCCAACTGGGATCGCGGGGGAGACCGGAGCCTATCCCGGGAACAAGGGGCGCAGACAGGAACCAAGCCCAGGCAGTCACCTACACACCGCAGGTCGCACACACTCACACAACTACAGGGCCAATTTAGACTCACCAGTCAACCTATCCTGCATGCTTTTGGACCGTGGGAGGAACCTGGAGTCCCCGGCGAAAACGGGGAGAGCATGCGAACTCCACACAGAAAGGGCCCTGGACCGAAGCCAGCACTAACCACTGTGCCGTCCTCAGTTTCAAATTCATTCATCATCTCGCGTTCGCTCAAAACCAAAAAACTGACGTACGATGTCGACGTGATACGCAGTGACATCTGACGTCAAACTCACATTGTGAAATCAAATGTAATATTACACCAGTTTTTCTGTTAAAGTACTGTGAAGTACTCCTACAATAGTGATTCATTTTCCACATCAGCCGGTTTAAATCTTCATGCATTTGCACCGATTTTTAACTGATTTGTGATTCATCATTACATGCCAGGGCCAGCAGCTCTGCATGGCTCGACCCTCATAAACATTCTCCACACATGCTGTTCAGGCAGTGGCCACAGAAATTCCCCCAGTGAACTTTATGCTTTCTGTCGGAGAGTATGCTGTGTTCTGGCCTAAACCCTGCATACTACTTTGCAGACTTTGATCCTCTTAACAACAATTGGCATTTCTGGTGCTGAATATCCATCCATCCGTCATCCAACTGCATGCTTAAAAGCTGTGAATAATAGTAATAATTCTTAAAATTGCAACTATCTAGAATTTCAGCCTAGTTACTCAGCTAAATTACTATTTAAACCTAGAATAATTTCTATAAGGGGCGGCATGGTGGTGCAGTGGTTAGCACTGTCGCCTCACACCTCTGGGACCCGGGTTCGTGTCTCCGCCTGGGTCACATGTCTGTGGAGTTTGCATGTTCTCCCCATGTCGTTGTGGGGTTTCCTCTGGGTACTCCGGTTTCCCCCCCACAGTCCAAAAACATGCTGGGGCTAATTGGAGTTGCTGAATTGCCCGTAGGTGTGTGTGTGTGAGTGGATGGTGTGTGAGTGTGCCCTGCGATGGGCTGGCCCCCCATCCTGGGTTGTTCCCTGCCTCGTGCCCATTGATTCTGGGATAGGCTCCGGACCCCCCGCGACCCAATAGGATAAGCGGTTTGGAAAATGGATGGATGGATAATTTCTATATGTGTGATAGAATCAAAAATATTTTGTTTTACATATAAATCTTCACAAGGTGTATTACACATGGTATTCCCCAGACACCGCCACCCCAACAGATGCTTTGTTTGTTAAGACAATAGCTCAGAAAGTGGTTGATCGATCTTTTGCAGCTTTTACCAAGGTTTGTACAAGCCAAAATTAAATTTTGAAACGGATCCCTGCCACACCCTGCCCTCCTGAACCTCCCGTTTCCTCCCTAGTGTGGTATAACGTGCCATGCCTGTTCCGCGTTTGTTTTTACCTCTCCTTCCTGCCCTTGTGTTACTCATTTCAGGTGCCTCTAGTTTGCTCCCTGCTTAGCCTTGTATAAATGTGCTTCTCAGTCCTGCCTTTAATGTTGCTGCTGCTGTTTGCCTGTGTGTTCTTCCCTGCTTATGATTCCCCCCGTGATCCAGTTGTGATCCAGTTGTCTTCATATCATGTATTCAACTCTACTGCCTCAGTCCAGTAATTATCTCTGACCATCATCTTATTGCGTTCAATATTTCCCTTGCTCAAAATATTAGCCCCCCGACTCGCTTCTATATGCCAAACGTACAATCACGTCAAATACAGCAAGTAACTTTATCGATAACCTCCCTGAGCTATCGTTTTCAACCAAACTAATGTCGAATTCTGCTGAACTTGATAGCATTACGGATTATTTAGCATCTATGCTTAATTCCACTAGAGAAAATTGCTCAGTTAAAAATAAAAAAGGTTGTACGAGGTTTACTTTGGGCCTCCGCCGATGCCACCCATTGTCTTACCATGTGAGCGTCTCAGGGACTATGCCCGGTGCCTAGGAACATAGTGTGTACGCCCCTCAGAGGGTAGACCGGTACCTGTCATCAGCGTGTGCGAACTCCAGAGGTGTAGTTTTGGTATCCACCTAACTTAACTTGGGCAGTCAAGTTTGGGACCCGGATAAATAAATGGGATTTAACCCAGAGGCTGCAAGATAGTATTTACCACCATAGTCCTAATAAGGATAGAAGTCCAATCTGGAAAGTTTATGAAGAAGTTAGCAAATCAGACAGTCATAAAGTAATCGAAACAACATTTATTAAAAATACTACAATATACAATTATTGACATGTGGACACATACTTGTAAATACATTTGGACAAATACAATATTAAACAATCACATTCCTCAGCTGAGAGTGAACAAAGTTCTGTGGAAAGTATCTGACTACAGATAGACTTTCACCCAGTTCTCTGCGGGAGCTCTGATTACAGAGTGACTCCCCGACTACTTCTGAAGCCCTTCCTTAAGTATCCAGACCAGGTGATGGCATGTTTCTGAAGACTGACTAATTTCGGTCAATGGTTAATTTTAGGGGCATTGCTGACCTTGGTTCTCAAGTCCCCAGCCAATCAGATCACTTTAGGGGGTGGTTGTAATTCCCTTGTTCTACCATGAGAGAATCTCTCTCAGTTTGGTGGGTTGAGCCGAAGTTTCTGTATTTCTCTTAGGAAAAGCTATACTGCCTTAAATCTGAGAGTATAATACTCCTCGTCTCATGCCTATTCAAACGAGACCAAACATGCGTGTATTTGTCCCTAACATCTATGTGTGCTGAGTTATCCTGTTTATAGTGGAAAAGGTGTCTGTGTCTGGAGGCTGACAGCTGTTGTTGCTGTGGATTGATTGTGGAACTCTGGTCACTCCGGGGGTGAAAGGTCTTGCTTTTTCTGTGCTGCTCCAGTTATTCCTATCCAGTCTCTCAGGAGCCGGCAGGCCTTTGCCTTCCTTAAAAGGGGTGGTTTGACGAGTTGAGTCCAGTCTTGCCTGGGCCAGCGGAGCTCTGAAATAGACTGATGCAGGCTGATCAGAGTTGGGGCCTGCAGGACCTATAAGTTTTATGTCCTTACAGAATGTAAGTGGCATCATACTAAACTAGTGGTGTTCGAACTAGCATGGAAAGAGGCTATGGGTAGCTACAAAAAGGCTCTTAGTGCCGCCAAATCATCTAGTATCTATCAGAACTAATTGAAATAAACAAAAATAATCCTAGATTCCTATTTACTATGGTGTCCAAGCTGACTAATAACCAGACCACTGGTTATTTTCCAGTGACGACTTTATGAAACTTTTTGACCAAAAATATGCTCAATTAAACAGAACATTTTGAATATTGAATATTGGTTAACCAGTCAGAACTGATGTACTTAATTTTATCTTCAAATTCATCTACTTGTATGCTAGACCCTGTTCCATCAAAATTATTCAGCGATGCTCCCAGCATTGATTGAACCGCTACTAGCAATAGTTAAACTAAAACATATAATCATATTACCCCAATTTTATCTTCACTGCACTGGCTGCCAGTTAGATTTCGTGTTGACTACAAAACACTGCTCTTAACCTATAAAGCTGTAAATGGTCTTGCACCGCAGTATGTGAGTGACCTCATTTGCGTTCCGAATCATACACTTAGATGACGAAATGGAGGTATTCTATCCGTACCCAGAATAAAGAACATTACCTTTGGGGGAAGAGCATTTGCTCATAAAGCACCACAGCTATGGAATAAACTTCCTATTAGTGTTCGGAACTCAGACACAATCTCTGCTTTTAAGTCAAGGCTTAAGATGTACCTCTTTCGCCAGTCTTTTGGATAGTTAAATCTTCTTTTCTAAGGTGAATGGGAAATCTGGAGGTTCATAGTTATTTGAGATTGAAGGGGAAAGGGGGGATTGGTGCTGTCGTCCTGCCACTCTCGCCGATCACTTAAGCTGTGGATGGGAGGTGGCTTGACGCCAAAACCTCTGTAAACCCTCATGCCTGTGCTTCCTTCCAGGTCACTCTTTTAGGCAGGCTGTCATAGTTGCTTTAGTCCTGCCGGTTAGGTGTAGGGCAATAACTCTTCTCCATCTTCTCTTTTTCGAGCTGATACCGAGCCGACTACACCGTGTGAACCCGCACCTGGACTCCTGGATATAACTACATGAAACCAACTGGGACTTTATAACTATATGAACTCTAATGAATGTCAATGTAAATGCAGTTTCATGCTCCTTGGTCGCCCAGAGGAGGATGGGGTCCCCTTCTGAGTCTAGGTTCCACTCAAGGTTTCTTCCTGCTAGAGGGAGTTTCCTTGCCACTGTCGCCTCAGGCTTGCTTGGTGGGGTTCTGGCCGGTTAAATGTAAAGTGCTTTGTGACAATGCATGTCGTTAAAAGCGCTATATAAATAAAATTGAATTGAATTGAAGTGCTTCCTCAGATTCATTTTTAAATGTTCTCCAGCTAATTTCCACTATGGCCACGAGTTCTAGTATTTTAAATTAATATTGAAATGGTCATTTGGCTGAACAGCATCCCGACCTGTTAGAATCTTATATACCTGGATCATGTCCCCCCATAGTCTCCTTTGCTTGAGGCTAAACAGATTCAGCTCAGCGAACCTCTCCTCATAAGACATTCCTCTAAGTGCAGGAATCATTCTAGTCATCCTACGTTGCACCTTTTCCAAGGCAGCAATGTCCTTCTGAAGGTATGGTGACCAAACCTGCACACAGTATTCTAGGTGGGATCTTACCAAGGAATTATATAATCGTAGCATCACTTCTCTTGACTTACATCTCTAGGTGTGTGGAGTTTAATCCAACATCCTTTTGCCTTTTTTTAATGCTTCCCCACACTGGCAAGAGTGGGACATGGAAGTATCAACATACACACCGAGATCTTTCTCGTAATCAGCTACCTTTATTTCAGTGGAACCCATAAAATATCTGTACTTTACTATATTTACTATATTTCTGCTCCCTGCATGGATTACCTTATATTTATCTATGTTAAATTTCATCTGCCACGTATGAGCCCAGTCGCTAATTAAATCCAGATCCTGTTGTAGCCTCTCTGGACATGAGACATGATCTAACATCAATCAGAAGATACCACACCAGCAGATAATGATTTCTGGAATAGTAAAGTTAAAGGTTGGCTAATAATACCCCTCATCTCTTTTAAAACTATAGATAAGATGCCATCAGGGCCTTGCGATTTATTTATTTTGAGCTTAGCTAGGCTTTGTACCACATCAGCCTCAGTTATACATATATTGGTCATAGACATCGTTGTATTTGTACTAAATGGTGGTAAGCTATTCTACTGTGAACAGCCATTGTAAAATAATCATTAAACTCATTTATATCAATTTCATTTTCAATTATAAGGCCCTTACTATCCTGCAAATGAGTGATTTTCAGCTTTTAGAGCTCTTTCGGAGTTAAAATATTGGAAGAAACTTTTAACGTCATCCTTATAACTGTTATTAACTAAACCTGTAGACGTAGATACTCCTGCTTTATTTTGAAATCATTAGTTAATTTCCATTTGTGGAAGAAAGCCCTTTTGCTCCTGACTTTATTCTTAATTTTCGTAGTAAACCACCTGTGACATCGCGTGCTGGACGAACAGGCAGGAAGCGAGGAATCAAGGATCCGGGAAACGGAGAGTCGGGAATGAGGGTTTATTGATGAAAACAGGTACCAACAGCGAGAGATTTCAATGACAGGACTGGGGAAACAGACTTGAATGTGGACTAAATACACAGGACTACTCAAACTGACAGAAAACAGCTGGTTACAATCGGGGCAGCACACATGGTTAATGAGGGGGCGTGGCACACACGAGGATCGTACAAGCAGGTCATGACACCAGCTTGGTTGCAGTTTCCTAGATTTAGTTTTTCTGGAAACGGGTATGAAGTTCTTTTGCACTTGCAACAATGTGCTTTTAAAAAATTCCCATGCCTCTTCCACAGTATTGCTATTTAACTCCATCCGATTTACAGTTTCTAGTTTCAGTCTCATACCATTGAATTACCCTTCCTAACATTGTATACTTTTGTTTTGGACTTGGTTGAAGACTCAGGCAGCAGGAGTTGCCCCAACGTTGGTATGTCCTTATCCATAAGGGGGAGTAAACGTTCTGGTTTCCCGACCTTATAGATGAAGGAGTTGGGGGATGTTGCCAGTGACCTGCCGGATTCCAGGCAGAACAGGCCTCGCTATGCCACAGCCCTTCAGAGACTGGGCCTTCCGTGCAGAACCTCTGCATCCAAATTAGACCAGTTGTTTAACAAAACCCTAAAATGGGGTTATTTTTGACATGGAACGGGACTTTGATTCAACAACCCATTACTTAGTTGCGGCAAGTACCCAATATCAAGTATAGCTGCAAAGAATCTGCCAGAGATTTTCAGAGAAGTTCCCCAGATGCATGGACTGGACTAAGGTGCGTCAGATTAAACAGGAGCCTGGTAAATTCTGTGAGCCCCACGCCAAGTGACTGATGGAAACATACTCCAGCTACAGTGAGATGGACCCTCCAGCGGACCGAGAGTGGGATTCCCTCTGGGAGCGACAACTCGTGCAGTTGCTGGTGGATGAGCTGCAAACAGACATCAAGAAGGACTTCCAACCTCACAATCATTTACCAAACCACTTCAGGTAACTTGTAAAGATGTAGGTATTGGAGTATTCACACATTCATTTGCAGTGTCCACCTCCTGTCCGGTAAATTTGGCAGGACAAAATTTGAATAACCTATAGGCCAGACTCATGAATGCGGCTGAACGAGTAAAGGTAGAACAGGTGGCCAATCCTGTTATACAGTCCTAGTAGATTGAGAACCACCTGATTGCAACTGTAGTTGGAATCAAGGGCTGAGCAGCATGGTGGCCTGGGGGACAATTATGAAAACACAGACCCACTGATATCCTTAAAACCCACAATCAAAAGAGGAGTCAGGATGGCCAGTGACATGTGCTGGCTAAATGGGGACAACAAAGAGAGAACAGAACAAGGCAGGGAGGGATTCTGACACAGGTGCCATGCTACTTTGTTTAAATATGCTGTAATGTTTTAGTGCAAGCCTTAGACAATGGAATCTCTGAATGACGCCGCAGTCTGGCTCTTTCTGAAGGTCCTATACTGTAACCGTCCTGAGAAGTTGTTTGCATGCACTTGCTGCCTTGACACTTGTTGATGTGCGTGTGCCCTGCTCGAGCAGTAAAGGGGAGATCACATGCAGAGCTGATTTTCTGTAGTTCCTTAGAATAAAAATAGAATATTCTCTTCAAATAGGAACACATGCTGCGTTTGATTATTTCACTCCAACTCGGACAAAAACGTCACGAAAAACATCACTTCCCATTAGAAACGCCTCTTTTATGACGTTAATGTCTGACAGAATCTTCTTGTCCGAGTTGCCCCTGTGACGTAATTTCAACATGGCGGCTTACACACTCAACATTAATTCTATTTTACAAATCCTTAAAAATGTTTATTTTGTTAAATTTATTATTATCCCATCCATCCATTTTCCAAACTGCTTATCCTACTGGGTCACGGGGGGTCCGGAGCCTATCCCGGAAGCAATGGGCACGAGGCTGGGAACAACCCAGGATGGGGGGCCAGCCCATCGCAGGGCACACTCACACACACCATGCACTCTCACATGCATTCCTACGGGCAATTTAGCAAGTCCAATTAGCCTCAGCATGTTTTTGGACTGTGGGGGGGAACCGGAGTACCCGGAGGAAACCCCACGACGACATGGGGAGAACATGCAAACTCCACACACATGTGACCCAGGCGGAGATTTGAACCTGGGTCCCAGAGGTGTGAGGCAACAGTGCTAACCAGTGCACGACCATACCGCCCATTTATTATTATTATTATTTATAATTATTAGTAATTATTAATGTAATTGCACGTGTTCGATTTAGAGAATACCATATTGTGACCGTAAACAGTATCCTAACATGCAATATCAGATTTTTACCAGACTTGTTAGTGTTTTTGGTTTGTTTGTAGTTTGTTTGCCTCTCGAAAAAAGAATATCGCTATGAATGTACTAAAATACTTTATAAAGCTTTTAATGTGGTTTGACTAGTTCCTGTTTCTTGTTTATTTGTCTGAAATAATAATCTTACTCCATAACTGCTAAAATATAAAGCAACAACACAGCAGCGTATTCATGGAGGCAGCCATGTTTGTTCCGAGTTGTGCTAGCTTGAACGGGAGATTGTTGGATGTGATGTCACCCAATTTGGAATTTCCAAGTTCCGAGAGAAAAACGAACGCACCACAAGACTCTGGCTGGAAATTTCTACAATAGAGCCATTTAGTTATTTCTAGAAAAATATTTAGAGCCAATGACCTGATGTCATTGTAACACAGGTCACTGTCCGTGGTGCTGAATTCTCTACTTGATGGGCTGGTGCTGAATGAATATGACAGCTGGCCAACATGTCTGTGTGCTTCCACTGACTGGCACCCAGACATATAATGACTTTTAACAATGAGGAGGGAAACGTCCAGACAGGAAATTAGTCAACAGTAATTAGTAATCACATATAGTTCGCATTTATCATGATGTAAAATTCAAAAACCTTTTTATATTATTAAGGGATAAATGTAATTGAGTTTTAATGTATCCTTTCCGCTCTTAAAATCGCAAATTATTTCTGACTATTAATCTGCACATTTTAATAATTTCATTAATATTACCTAATTGGTTTGTCTTTTTTATTAAATTTTAAAACTAGCTGTACAATTGTTGATGTTGTTGCTGTTCTGAATGTCATTGGCCTGTTGCCTTACGTCTGTCTAAACATGAGTGAGGGGATGGATGCACTATTCTATGGGGGCCTCTGTAGAGAATAAATGATCCTAATTTTATATTGAGAGAGATGGTTAATTCCTTTTTAATCCATACTGCGTTCAGAGCCCCTGTTCTGCCGTTGATCACTGCTGCATATCATCCCCAAACCAATGGCCTGGATGAGAAAACGAATGATGACATAAAATGGTAAGTCTGTTTTTGAGGTTGTTTTAGAACTGTGTGAGACAGGCTCTATTCTTTTAACATTACATCAGGAATTACTGATATTATTGACAATCAATCCCTTAATATACAGTATCTCACAAAAGTGAGTACACCCCACACATTTTTGTAAATATTTTATTATATCTTTTCAAGGGACAACGTTAAAGATATGAAACTCTGATAGAATGTAAAGTAATCAGTGTACAGCTTGTATAATGGTGTAAATTTGATGTCCCCTCAAAATAACTCAACACACAGCCATTAATGTCTGAACTGCTGGCAACAAAAGTGAGATTAAAAATGATTTGTGGCAAGATCGGATCATGTGTGTTGAAGAGTTTCTTATGACTGACAAGTAGTTATTTAAAAACATATCTTGAAACAGCAAATTACATTGTTCTTAATGCTTTTAGAAAATGACTCTTTATAATGATCTGTGAATAATAATAATTTGCTATGAATGTTTTTCCACTTCAGCTTTCCACAATTATTCTTCCCGATGAGAAAAGCTACGGCACGTTTTTTGATGAAAAAAATAAAGTAGTTGAGACAATAAGCAACAACAGCTGAAAACATCTCCTAGTCACAGGAAAAACAGAAGCAGGCATGTGGTAAACGAATACAAAAGAGGTACCAAAACACAGTTTATCATGTTGGAGATGAGGCGCTTCTGTTCAACATGAGGAAGCGGGGACGGAAAGGAGGAAGAACGGAACCGGATTTTACCGGACCTTATGTCATCCAGGCAATATGTGGCAAGCTGGTTACACTGTCTAATTCTGAAGGGGCAACTTTAAAGAACAAATACAATGTAAACCACATACAGAAGGAGCCAAACTGATGTCCCAAGTCAGGAATCACACAAGGTGCCAGAAGAGTATAAGACCAGTAAACCTCCCTCTAGCGCAGAGCTTCTGACAATCGAGAAGGATGCTGACAGTTGAAAAAAAACTCATGTCTGTGTGTTATGAAAGAATATCAATAAATGTTTCCGAAAGGGGATGACTCATTTGGTAATTATTTACGGCTTATGTTATGGCTGCCAATTTACAGTCTTTACTGAAGTCTGACTTCTTTTGAGTCACCTTTAATATAGATTGGACACTCTCTATGCAATGTGCAATACTTACATAGATGGTAAATGTTTACCTGCTTGCACAGATGGATGATTAGGTAATTAGTGTAAGTGTGTGTGTGCGTTCAATCGCATGTATGTCCAAGGTCCATAGTAAATAATATACACTGATCAAGAGATGCCCGAAAGTGGATAAAAGAGGACATTAGTGGGTGTATCACTTAGTGTAACGCGTGCAGGAAAATGAGCAGGACTGCAAGCCATATAATGACCCTTGTCTAGCTCTTAATACAGTATGCATACAGTGATGTATCTACAATGGACAGCTACTATGAGCAGATAGCACAGTACAGGTGCTTATAAGATCTGTATGCTATTTCCATCCATCCATCCATTGTCCAAACCGCTTATCCTACTGGGTCGTGGGGGGTCTGGAGCCTATCCCGGAAGCAATGGGCACGAGGCAGGGAACAACCCAGGATGGGGAGCCAGCCCATCACAGGGCACACTCACACACTATTCACTCATACATGCATACCTACGGGCAATTTAGTAACTCCAGTTAGCCTCAGCATATTCTCAGCATATTCTTGGACTGCGGGAGGAAACCCCACGACGACATGGGGAGAACATGCAAACTCCACACCCATGTGACCCAGGCAGAGACTCGAACCCGGGTCCCAGAGGTGTGAGGCAACAGTGCTAACCACTGCACCACCATGCCGCCCCCTGTATGCTATTTCATTCTATAAAAAGAAACTTACTGTACTGTACAATAAAGTATTTCACCACTGCTTCTTCCTCAGCTCCCACTGTTTGCTAGCACATGCATCTTTTGATTTCTTAGTGCAATCTGTGCTTTATTTTTTTTTTGTGAAATGTAAGTGCAGTATCTGTTTATTAAGTGCTGTGGTTTAATATGTACATTATTATTTCAGTACTGTGTATACTGTCCTTAATGTCTTGCCTCTCTCGTATAACTTGAGATACGCCCAAATTGACTTGCAACAAGTGGTCCTGGTTCCAAATGCGGAAGGCGATGGATACCTGTATTTTATATGCTGTAGTGTGCTGGGTGTCAGACATTGCAATGCACCTTGCTTTGATCTTGACCTGTTAGATCAGAGGGAGGTAATCTTATCCAGAAAGGGCCACTGTGTATGATGGTTTTCACTGCAACTCTCTTAACAGCGAACCTAACAGTTATCCCAATACCTTGATCTTGCTAGCATATTTAAATGTGTACCTATTCAGGAATAGAGTGGTGAAGGCATTCAGAGGAGGACTGATGATTATCAGAGGGAACAAAGGGGCTGGGTACTTGTCAGTATCCAGTAGAACCACCAGACTCCTACACTGAATGGTTCTGGATGTGGCACAGACGTTAATCCCTCTGTATTAGGGGATCCGTCTCCAGTTTGTACTCTTCTAGTTAATAGGTAGATTATCAGGCAGTTTTTCACCCTAGTCCAGTACTCATTGACAGCCTAATACACCGTGTTTCAGTTTGTCTTGATAGTCAATACATGTCACAGGATGTACATTACTCTGATGGGCAGGCCCTCTTACATATGATGGAAATTGCAATACCTACTTTTGGCCACGAGATGGCAGCAAGAAAATAGAAAAATTATTTTCCCACGGTCTACTAGCAGCTTTTAGATGTTAATTCTTCATAAAAATAATTTGACTTGATCCAATGTATTTTTAATACAAACAATTACCACACAAAGCTGCTAGTTTCCTCCGGTTTCCCCCCACAGTCCAAAAACATGCTGAGGCTAATTGGAGTAGCTAAATTGCCCGTAGGTGTGCATGTGTGAGTGAATGGTGTGTGAGTGTGAGCTGTGATGGGCTGGCCCCCCATCCTGGGTTCTTCCCTGCCTCGTGCCCATTGATTCCGGGATAGACTCCGGACCCCCTGTGACCCAGTAGGATAAGCGGTTTGGACAATGGATGGATGGAAATAGCATACAGATTAAGCACCTGTACTGTGCTATCTGCTTATAGTAGCTGTCCATTGTAGATACATCACTGTATGCATACTGTATTAAGAGCTAGATAAGGACAGTGGGTCATTATATGGCTTGCAGTCCTGCTCATTTTCCTGCACCCGTTACACTAAGTGATACACCCACTAATGTCCTCTTTCATCCACTTTCAGGCATCTCTTGATCAGTGTATATTACTTACTATGGACCTTGGACATACATGCGATTGGACACACACACACACACACACACACTTACACTAATTACCTAATCAACCATCTGTGCAAGCAAGTAAACATGTACCATCTATATAAGTATTGTACATAGCATAGAGAGTGTCCAATCTATATTAAAGGTGACTCGAAAGAAGTCAGACTTTAGTAAAGACTGTAAATTTCTCAGCCATAACATAAGCCGTAAATAATTACCAAATGAGTCATCCCCTTTCGGAAACATTTATTGATATTCTTTCATAACACACAGACATGAGTTTTTTTTCAACTGTCAGCATCCGATCCAAACGGGATTCCCATTTCCTTTCTGTGGGATCCAACAGAACACGGGCTGACCATCAGTCAACATGTCTTCAACCGTGCAGGACAGGACCCAGTCCAGGCCAAACCTCACGGTGCTGGTGTTAATAAAAAAAATGTAAGGAACATGCAGCTGCAGCTCACACACAAACACAGTCCACAGCATCCAGAAAAAGGTCAGGCCTTTTTCTTCTTTAGCTGACTCCGCCCAGACCTCGCCCCCTTTCTGGGCGCCTCGCACTATGCCTTTGAACTGGCCCTGCAGCTTGGCCCGTTTCCTGTTTCCCAATGCAAGTCATAAGATTCACCCGTAAATGATATTTTGAATCGGAACGATATTTATTACTATTGTTTAGATTAAATATATAACGGTTTAATGATTGAATATAACTTGATATTGTTGTTTGTGTTGTTTAGTTTGAGGTTCTAGTTTCTGTCTTTATCCGCTTTCGTTTCAGTAGGCAGCTGGTTCATCCCAGGCTCAGGGTCTCTCTGCTCTTCATCAAACCCACACCCCCAGTTTGGGAGCACCCTCTCCCTCTCCTCCCCCCACGGCTGTGACTGTTACTCCTCCTTGAGGAGTAACTGCTCCGCCCCCTATCCCAGCCCCTATACCCACAGGAGTGCATCACCCAGTGAGCCGCCGCCCTGCCTGTCCCCTCACACAAGCACACACTGAAATCATGGTCCTAAGCTCTCTGTGTGGGTCACCACGATAGTACAGCACACCGACGATTACCCTCTGACTGAATCAGAATCAGCTTTATTTGGCCAAGTATGTTCACACATATTGGGAATAGTTAGACATTTAATCAAAATAATTAAGACAAGACATAAACATACAGTTCTGTTGATATGCGACGCATATAACCTCTGCATTCACAGCACTGCTTCAGTTATCGAAGAGCAAATTTCGAAAACTCACTCAGTCCGATAACCTAAAGTAATAAGTCATAATCCTCTTCATACGTTGCAGTAATGGGAATGAAATCTCACTCAGTGTTTATGTAATGGAGCAATGGAATTTCGTGAAATTTCCAAAAGTCCACAGAAATATTTAGAAAAACATTCCTGCAGACTGAGTTTTTGATATTTGCTTTTCAATTAACACAATTTTCTTCAGTCTGAGGTTTAACAGAATTCAGCCATATGCTGTTCAAAAAAAACTACACAGAACAAAAACAGAATGGACTTTACATCTGTCTGAAAGGAAAGTTGACACAGGCTGCAGCAGTGAACAAATCAATCAATGTATTAAAGTTAGGCATTAAGTAACTGGAGGCAGTATATACATAACATGATAACATGCCTTTTCTGTATTGACCATATTAAGGACGCTGTAACACTGCCCACCACATACCTGCTTCATTTATTGTTTTATACTTGCAGCTGCTTATTCAGACAGCTCGTCTACCTGTCTGTCCATGTTGCCCTCCCATGACAACTGGTCCAGCCTACAGGTGCCGTCCCATTCCGGCATGTTACCCATGAGTCATAGCGGCACCTCCGGGAGCAGCTCCAGGTGAGCCCGTGCCTCCCCTCCCCCACCTGTCCCCATGCTGAGTCTCGGGCCCCCGTCTTCCCTCTTGTTCTCGCCTATACCCACATCCTGGCCTGTGTCTGCATCGTCTCACCTCGTTAACAGGACTTTCGCCTTCTTCTGTCCTGATCCATTCAGGCCCATCATTCTGGGACATGCTTTGATTTATTTCGCCATAGTTACTCTTTGTTTTCCTTTGTACTTTGCACTCTACAAGTAAAATGAATAAAAAATAGGCATTATTTTGATATTGTTTTAGTACAGTGACACTAGTATATTTGTTGTTGTTTCCAGGCAACACTGCATGCTGATTTAACGTCTTTCCTTAATCTCCACCCCATTGCTCACACACAGCCAGTATCCCAGTTTGTGGTCAATGAGCTCCTCCTCACTCACCCCAGTCTCCTAGTCCAGTGGAATGTCCAACAGCTTGGGCTCTCAGTTCCTGCGTGTCATGCCCGGCTCGTCCGCTCCTCCTGTGTGCCACGCCCCCTGATTACCCACGTGTTTTCTCCCGATTTGTACCCAGCTGTATCTAGTTAATTTGCTCAGTCCTGTGTATTTCAGTCCGTGTCTTACCTGAGTCCAGTGTCTGTCATTGATGTTTGTATGCGTGAGATGTTTCCCCGTCCGCGCTTCCTAATTAAACTCCCGTTTTTGCCTGTCCGCTTGCTCCTTGCACGCCTTGCCCGCACGATCGCCTGCCTGCTTGTACCCGATCGTGACACTGCGCAGCTCTACAACTCATTACCCAGGGCTCTCGCACCCGGCCACAGTGCCCCTCTCAGGCTCCCCGCTGTATGACAGCACTGCCCCATCGGAAGTTCATGAAGCCTCACAGTACGACGCCTCTCCCCACGCGCGCTTAGCCACCACCGGGACTCCCATCACTCCTCCTTCCCTGTAGGGCGGCGCACTTCCATTATTATTACAGTTTCTACTGTCACTCTGTTGCTTTTCCTGGTGCTGGACTTTTGACAGATAAATACATTATTTGTTGCATTCAGTGACAAAAGATTGGTCTGTTTAACACCCTCAGTCTCCACCCTATGAGCCCCTTGTTGGCGGCAGAATCAGGAAGATGTCGGAGAAAGCAGAGGTAAAGTGAATAGTCACCTCGACAATAATGTGAAAACCGCTAATGGTGATCATGCCTGTGTGGGTGAAATGGATCACCACAGTATAAGCGGATGATGATTATAGACGATTTTTCCCTTTTTCTTTATGTCTGTTTACCATCTAATAGGCATTTTTTTTCTTTGGGATGCGTCTAGGTCAGATACGACCAAAATATTTTTCTCATTTCAGAAGTGAAAAAAAATATTGCTCTCAGATTCTGTTCAGTTGTAGTTTTTTAAAATAACCTTGATTTGTGTTTGTTTAAAATGCCATTACCTGTTGCTTACTGGGCCGCTGAAAATGTCTGGCCCAGCTAAATTTCTTGGTTTAAAAATCTGGCCCAACTACTTTCCAGACCTGGACTAGCCCTACTGAATCATACACTAATGTTATTCTGTTATGTGGGCTGTTGTGATAGGGAGATTTGCTGGATGCTGCACGACGGGTGGTGTCCCTGCTGCAGAATGCCCTGTCTGAAGCAGCACCTAGAGACAGTGAGGGTTGTTGTTATCACCTTAATATTGTATATACGCAATCTGTTATTTCTTAACTAATATAATTGTAAGGTATTCTTCTAATATATTGTGCACAGCCAACAAAAAAGAGAAAAATGCAAAACCAAAGGAAGGCTTTCTTTTCTCTTAAAAGTCTTTTTTCTAAACCAACTGAGAGTCAGTTAGAGGGGTGTTCATTATCAGTATTGTTGCTGGCATTTCTGAAAATGTGCCAATTTTAGTCAAGTGGCTACTTTTCAAATGCAGTCCCTGGCCAAGATGAAGAAAGTTCATGAAGACTACATGATAATATTAAGCACTGACATAACAAACAACATTTTTTACATGCAAAATATACAGGAAATATACACTGCAACAGGCTAGGATAGACAAATAACCAAATACACTTGCAAGCCTGACCACTTTAGACCCCAGATTAGAAAATTGGTGAATGAGCATATATTTTTTCCAAGTTTTGTTTTGCTTTCAAGTTCTCACAAATAAAAAAAAAAAAAAGATTTTCCCACTATAGCCAGATCCAGTTTCTGTGGGGGGCGGGGGGGGGGGTGACAATTTGTAGTAATAACTATTTCCTGCTGAAAACCACTGGTAAACTATCCACATGTCTCTGAATATCTGTGAGTCCCGAGACCTCCATGACAGATAGATATAAGTTGCTAGTGTTGATCGGCAGGAAATCTTCTCCAAAGCCCCACCACCACCTCACACCAATCCACCCAGGGTTTACTCCAAATAAATTTGCTGGTAATACAAACCGGATCAACTTGTGGTTTGTGTCCACGTGTACTAGAGACAAAGGCCCTGGTACATTCTGCGTACAACACAGCCAAGACTTGACAACCTTTATATGATGCGCATGGAATCAACCCTATGCATGGAGGCTGCAACTCTTCTCCACCGAACCCTGTAGCCCATTGACTGCAGCCTGCATTGACTATCCTGTAGCCTGCATTTGGTAGATCATTCTTGACAGAAGAAACCAAATTGTCAAGTTCCCTAACACAGAGCTCATACTCTTTTATTCTTCTTAAGATTGTTCTTCTTGAAACACCCATCAGTGTGGCTATGCAAGGCACAGGAAGTTGAGTATGGAGCATTTCTTTCAAACATTGTTCTTCAATCAAAATCTTGGGTCGTCTATTGGTGGCAGCGACTTCCTGTGTGACACATGGGGCTGGACGTTCCAGATGTGCCCTCACAAGGTCAAAGAGCTCTTGCAAAGCCAGGGTGATAGCAGGAGGTACTTCAATGTGATTAGACAGGGCCTGCAGAAGATACAGCTCCTGATGACAAAGGAACTCCAGGTAATCCAAATTTAGTGGAGTCGCGCTGAATCCTATTTCTATTTTATGCAGAAGACTTTCGAGAAGGTGGTATCTGAGCTGTTCACAGAACAAATTATAGTTAATGAGGTGTCAAGATCTTGTCTCTGATCCACACACTAGGCCTACCATTCAAAAGTTTTAATTATGAAAATGAAATGTTTTTGTTTTGTGAGGTGCTTGTTCATGTATGATGATGTAGTGGCTGCTCTGTTTGACCGTGGTAAACCTTTTCACAAACAATATAAGTGAAGAAGTATGACATTAGATCTAAGGACCAGAGTATAATAAAGTTAAATAAAATCCATCAAAAACACTTACTCAGTGGAGATTCCAATGTAGTAGGCAGACAACTTTATGGCTTTAATAATGAGTGTATTTAGCAGCTACAAGGACAAAAGATATTATAAACCTCTCCATTTTAATGCTAATTTAATAAACATTAACAGATAGCACTTAAGGTGGTTTCGCCTATAGTCTGCTAACACTAACCCGAGAACTAATATCTGAGGAGCGTTCTTCCCAGGATTTGAATTTATTAAATTGGTTTTGTGATGTTGTATTAAGAAATTTTATTCACAATGCAATTTACCGTACATTGGCCCATTCTTTTATATACGGTAAGACGAAGCGGGAAATTCGAGCGAGCGAGTGCTGTGCAGACGCGAGCGCGTAGAGGGGATGGGTTTTCAGCACTCGAGCACACGCACGCGCGTGGTTCGACTTTTGGCCCTAATTTAACGGCGAGCGAGTGAGTGAGTGCTGTGCAATCGCGAGCGCGTAGAGAGCATGGATTTTCTGTTTTTATGCGCACGACTTTTGGCACTAATTTAACGCCATAGAAATGTGTGTTTAAAAGGGGAGGAGATCGGGTTGCAGCGCTGGTGTGAGCGGTTTCTCCGGGCAGTTCGCTCGAGGCTAACGTGGCTTTGGGAACGTGGTGCACCCGTCACCCATGCCAGGGAAGAAATCAAAACCGAAATGCTAGGAATATGGACTTCATCTTACGTCAAGCGTTTTCCCCTCCATTGACGCCCATAAAGAAAAGGCTTAAAGTCCATATTCCTAGCATTTCGGTTTTGATTTCTTGTCAGGTAAGTCTTTATGGCCAGATACATTCGCGAGAAATTTGGTGATTTGTGGTGACTGTTTTAATACATTAAGTTGCGTTACGCATTTTCACATTAAGCGTTTTAGAATGTCCCGTGGCAGGTATCCCCTTCTATTGCCCTAGGGAGGGTTGTAACCCTCGTCTGTATATTAATAAAGAATAATCCTTCTATTCCTGTCTCATGTATCTGGACCTCCCCAGCAATTTAACGAAATTTGGTGGCAGCGGTTACAAGTGAACCCATTTAAGTTTAGCGCTCATACTTCCGTCCATATGTTTAAGACCCACCTTGGCTGACTTAGCTGACATGTCCTGATTTCATAATCTTCAAATTTGTAATCTTTTCTCCTTCATCTAACTCCATGTTTTTAACTTCTTGTCATTTTCTTGCCGTTTGACTCATAGAAAATTATCAGACTTAAATGACACGTCAGCCTGTGCAGACAGCGATTTCAATGTTTTAATAAATTGGCCAGCAGGTGGGGGCAGTGCTCAATTTCATTAATGCCATTCAGAAAACTTTCAGGCTTTATGTCTTAATGAACAGCCTAGAAAAGGACAAAGCATTATATTACTGATGCATACAGCAGATCCCCAACTCAGGCTGTGTTGCATATTCTTAACAGTGCTACAGTATGTTCACACAGCCAGTACAAACAAACTTGCAAGATCTAGACCAGGGGTCACCAACCTTTTTAAAACGGAGAGCTACTTCACGGGTACTGAGCCATACGAAGTTTGATATCAGTTTTAAACGCCCTCCTAAACATGTCTAAACTTCATGCATGATAAACATGTTTTAAATGCTTTTTTATATTCAATTTCAAATCTATATAAATGCAAATGTGATAGATTAGAAACAGGACAAAATAAAATTTTAGATGATGTTCGCTGGTGAGTTGTGCTATTTTATAGAACAGGTCCACGGGCAACTCATGTGGTCATTGGGGGCATCCTTGGGGCACCATGTTGGTGACCCCTTATCTAGACCTACCACATCAGGTAGGAAGGTGCCTATTTCTACCAACTATTCAGACCATCAGACCCAAACCATACATTCAGTCATGCACAGGCACTCCACCAGAGGGCTCTACATTCTGTCCTACATCTGCTCACCTGTTAGACCCACACTCAGTCTCCATCCTGATTTCTACCTACTACTCGGACTATCTCACCAAAACCAGTCCTGTGGCCTGTTCTATGAAGCGGGGTTACTGGCTTATTGGGGAAACTTGTCGGATTTCTTGATCGGGACCTTCAACTGCTCTGCCATAGAGAGCATCCTAACATGCTGCCTTACGGTCTGGTATGCGGGCTGCTGGTGGCCTCCTACCGCTCTGCCATAGAGAGCATCCTAACATACGGCCTTACGGTGTGGTATTCGGGCTGCTGGTGGCCTCTATGACTTTTTTTGTAGACAGTCCATCTGTGTGGTGCTGTTTGCACGAATTGTTTTGGGAAATGCACTTACAGTTTTGCAGATGTTAAGGGTGATTCCAGAAATGCATCAAAGCAACTGAGGAACTGCAATGTCACTGTACAGTTACTTATAATGGGCGCCAATGTAATGTGTAGAGTGGCAAATAAACTGATTCACCATTTACTCTCATGTACATCACTTAAAATGCTTGTTTTAAATGCAAATGTGTGAATGTAAATCTAAGCAGTAAAGCTACAATTTACATTCTGTTTGCATGGTGGAAAGAACATTTAATCTGCCTTTTAAGTGTGATTAGAAGATCTAATGCCTGTGTGCTTGTAATAAGATGGTCGCTGGTTCAAACCCAGCCACAGCACATCTCTGCGTCCTTGAGCGAGGCCCTTAACCCCCAGCTCACTGGGCATCACTATGGGTGGCTGCCCTTCGCAGACAACTTACTCTGTTTACTCTAAAAAAAAGAGAGCAAGTTGAGAGAGAAGTTAAGACAATTTCTCCACAGGGACCAATAAAGTATCAATTATTATTACTGTATGAGAGACTGTCTAATATCAGATAGATAACAGACTCATACTGTGCTGAGCTTGTCTGAGAGAGATGATTAGCAAATGCTCTCCCACAGTATCTCAGCACTCTGTACAAAGAACTTTATATGCTCAGTATCTGCTCCTGTTTATCTAATTGTTCTCATTTTAACTGGATGTTAAGGAGTAAATTAATAAACGTCATGTAAGTGCACATTAAAATGCTTTTTCACTGTTACTTAAGTTCCCATGTGAACAGCCAATCAGATCAGCCTGATGTGTGTCTCTCTGTTTCCTCTCTGTTTCCTGCCCTTTCATCCCGACCACGACCATGATCTCTCACTTAGCAGCAGAGCAGTTTATTCTAAACAGTGGAAGCACAAAAATGTTCAGACTCTTTGGTCTTCTCATTTTCATTAGTAAGGCCCTATAATATAAATTATTTTGGGATTTTAATATTTTCATTTATCTGTATGATGTGATCAGTGGAATTTGGCCATTTAATCTGCATCATAGTTAATAGTTATTTAGATTACTATTATATGTCTTATTTGATTATGATTTTTTTTGTTTTTCTGTTTTTGCAGACACTGCACTGACTACAGATGTTGTTCAGCCCAGTCACCTGATGAGGGTTCAGCTTGGAGACAGTGTGACCCTGACATGCTTCTGTCAAGGAGAAACAACTTTTGTTACTTTGTTTAAGCAAGCTGTTGGTCGGAAGCCCCAGCCCATGGCGAAAGCACTTCTCTACGTACCTGGTGAATTTTACAAGGAATATAAAAGCATAAAACGTTACTCCTTACTGAATGCAGAGGGGAGTTTTAACCTCACTATTTCTAACGTGGAGCCGTCAGATTCTGCAGTGTATTATTGTGCTGCTGTGTTTCTTCATGAGGTCACCTTCGGGAATGGAACCTTTGTCATAATCACAGGTAAATGAGATTCCAACTATTTTCATATTTGCTTTATTATAATGTCAGTAAGATTATTCCCTGCAAAATAATTTTGACAGTTTAGTTGTTTGTCAATATAAAATTAGCAAAGATACCTTATTGTCTGCTTTGTTCCATAAATGTTTTTCTAAACATCAAACAAAAATCATTCATTATTATTATTATTATTATTATTATTATACAATTTGTTGCATTTTGCTTGCTGTCAGCCAAAAGCCTAACCTTCTCTTTATACAGATGTTAATGTTACACATTGCAGCCTCTTTAAAACAAATAACATAAAAAAATGTTTGAGTTGTTATATACAGTATAGGACTGTGCAAAAATCTTAAGCAACAAAAGAAAATTATTTTTGACGTTATTTATCTGAGCAGTCAGTGTGTATTCACTCTGAAAAAAAAAATGCATGATTTAACATATGAACTAGGGATGTGCACCATTCAGAACTGATTTGAGAATGAAATTCTCAAATACGTATCCTAAAATTCAGGATTTTGAATACATATATGAACTTGAATTTCAGTTCATTTTGTTAATCTGAATTACATTTGAATTGTGGTTGAAAACAGGTTGTGGCATTGAAATTTATATTTGAATTTAAAGAAGAAGAACGAAAAAGGGTTTGGATTCAAATTCAAGTTCATATACGTACTGTAGGTGTAGCTTTTAACTAAAATATGAACTTTAATTTAAATATGAATTATACATAAACACATTAACATTGTTATACATCATTGTTATAAAAATGTCGTTTTGTAAAGAATGAAATAATGCAACATTTGAAGTGTCACCTAAAATAATAATTATACTGTCATTTTGTGCACCATGGTGGATCTGCTCATAGGAAGAGCTGAGTGTCTCTCCTTAAAAGTCAGTGTTGGCTGCAGTGACGGCAGTTTCTAACCTAAGAAACGTCCCTGTTGGGGAAAGCGCCCGGCGTTTCCACCCCAACTCCACATTTATGAGACACACACAGGTTACAGTTTTACTTGCAAGGGTACCCACACTCTCTGCAATGCAAACTACAGCAGAATGTGTTACAAAGGGTGGTTCCCCTTGTCTTCTTTATTTATAGTCAATGGGGGGCGCAAGAGAGGGAAGTGAGATTCTTATCTAAGTAGGCAGCTGTTAACCACCTACTTAGAGTACAATAGCTAAGAGTATGTGGCTAGAAGATAAGAAATAACGTATACATATATATTTACACTCATTGCTGATCATACAGAAATGATTAACAACTGTTTCTTCAACCTAACAGTCCCTCCTGTTTATCATGACAGTATGATCAGAAGCATCAACATTGTACAAGTTGCAAAAGCACTTTAGGTACAACCTTCATTTAGACCACATTGTCATTATCCTGGAAAACATTTAATTCCGGTTCTTCAGGTCCGAGCCCTGCACGGGTGCTTTCGGCTCGGCCGTCATTATGAATTATATGTCTTCTTCATCGCCATCGCTGGAAACAGGCTCTGTCTCTATAGTTTGGGTAAGGGAGAGAAACATTGTACTGCGTGTCCGAAAAGCAGCGTTAAGAGCTTGATTAATAAACATTTTCAAACATGGTATAACAGTAATAAAACAACAGAAAAATAAAATGAAAAACAAAAGAAAATATAAGTGAAACATTACTTTGATATCCTATACCTGCAGAAGATATTCATAGCTCTGCCATACACCGTAGGTCCTTCACTATGAGTGAGCATTACTGAACAAACATAGCAATTTGTCACATTTTTCGCTGTTACAGTATCATGTACATATCGGTACCAGTAGTTTTGCATAAATGGATGTGAGTGGTCAGCGGGCAACGGGCGTAGATGGAAGTCATCATGGGTCCATCGCCGTAGGTGCTGTAATGGAGCTGGTGAGAGCCAGGACAACCATACAAGTCCTACAACAAGAATGACCCCTAGAGTCACTTTACCACATCCCCACCCTATCAGGGCCATCCTAAATAGAGTGCAGCTCAGTTGTTTTCTTCACCGGGTTGAGACAACAGCACCCTATTGGTTACTGTGCCTTTGTAGCGGACTTCCACTGCTACTCTGTTGCTGAGGCCTCTGATAAGGGCTTGATGGGTTTACAGTGACTTTTGTGTATCCAGGAAGGTCGTTCTGCGATCTTTACTGCTGTTGGTGTTGTAAGGAGGACTTGATAAGGACCGTCCCACCGAGGTGTGCTCCAATCTTTCCGCAACAGGACCTTGACCAGGACCCAATCTCCCGGCTGCAAGTTATCCTGTTGAGTAGAAACAGAATTTACCGGCAGACTACTGGGGCTATGTTTTTGTTGTGATGTTAGTAGTTTACGCATCCAATCGGCCAGCGTATTTTCTCGGCCTGCTTTTTCTATGTCATTCATTTCAGTTGCTAGGGGAAATGGTCTACCATACACTATTTCAAAAGGTGTTAATCCTGCAGGAGTGGGAGTTATTCTCATCCATAATTTTACTAGAGACAAACATTCTGGCCACGGCCTTTTTGTCTCTTCCACTGTCTTTCTTAGCCTTGTTTTAATAGTGCCGTTGGTCCTTTCCACTAAGCCTGCGCTCTGAGGGTGATACGCACAATGATTCTTAAGCGTAAAACCTAATGCTTGTGAGCAAAGGGACATAGTCTGATTTACAAAATGAGTCCCATTGTCTGATCTTATAATATGAGGTATGCCATAGGTAGGGAAATAATGGCTTACCAAACATTTTGCAACGGTCATTGCATCACAATGCTTTACAGGGTATATTTCTACCCACTTAGAAAAGGTGTCTATAATAACTAGACAGTATTTCTTTCCTTGTGACCAAGATAATTCAATAAAATCCATATGTACAACTTGAAACGGATACTCAGCTGTGGGGAACTGGCCACGTTTTGGTCTGATGTTTCCTTGTGCATTGTGTTTACAACAAATTAAGCATGTCCTACAAAATTGTTTTGCATAATCAGAAAAATTTATAGCATAGAAATATTGTTGTATGATATGTACCATCCCTCCTGTTGAGACATGAGTATTTCCATGGCTCACCAAAGCAGCTGTTTTGTATAAATTTTTTGGTAGGATGGGCTTGTCATTCATATAGTAAACTTTCTCTCGTTGTATTGCTCCTCTTTTGATCCAACTTTGTACTTCTATTTTAGGAGCATGAATCTGTGCATCACATAGCACATCGCTATCTATAAAAAGAATGTCTGCCACTGATAAGGTAGGTTGTTTCAGTGCCGCTTCTTTGGCGGTTTTATCTGCAAAACTATTTCCTGCGGTTTCTGCAGAGTCATCAGTCTGGTGTGCTTTGCATTTGCACAGTGCAAAGTGAGTCGGTAAATGCACAACGTCTAATAATCTAAGTAGCAAATTTGTATGAGTAAGAGATGTGCCCTGTGATGTTCTAAAACCTCTATTTTTCCAGACTCTTGCATGGTGATGGACAGCTGCAAACACATATTGACTATCAGTGTAGATAGTAAGTGACTTGTTCTTGAACAGTTCACATGCCCTGATCACAGCATAGAGTTCAGCCGCTTGTGCTGAACAAGTAGAAGGGAGTGCATTGGCTTCTAACACTTCAGTAGATGTAACTACAGCATACCCAACTTTATTTTTTCCCATATCATTTTTTGATGCTGAGCCATCTACATAAACAACTTCTGATCCTGGTATAAAAGTTTGCAGAATATCTGCTCTTGGTTTTGTTTGTTCTTCTATTGTTGCTTTGCAAGAATGTGGCTCCCCATCCTCTGCGGTGGGGAGGAGCGTGCTAGGGTTCAATAGGCCACACCGCTGAAGTTCAATGTTAGGTTGTGAGAGCAAAAGTGACACTAAGGTAAGATGTCTTGTATGTGTTAAGAATGGAAGCGGTGTCTGCAACAAGATTAGAGACACAGAATGAGGAACTTTAAGTATGAGGGGGTGACAAAGTACCAATTCTGCTGATACCTTTACTGCTTCTGCAGCAGCTGCACATGCCTGTAAACACTGTGGAAAGCCAGCTGCTACTGCATCTAATCGTTTTGAATAGAATGCTAACGGTCTCTCTTTTGCTCCGAATGGCTGTGTTAATACTGCTTTCATATAACCTTGATTAGCATCTACACATAGGGTGAATGGTTGTTGATAATCTGGTAGAGCAAGGGTCACATTGGTTTGCAACATTCTTTTTAAATTTGTAAAAGCATTTTCTCCGTCCTCAGTCCATTGTATTTTGTCCTTTAGAGTCATCTCCTTCCCGTATATTAAATTTTGCAAAGGTTGAACTAGAAAAGCATAATCTGGTAACCATTCTCTACAATAATTGCAGAGCCCTAAAAAGGACATCATCTGTTGTTTAGTCTGTGGTTTAGGTGCTTCCTGTATAGCTTGTTTCCTTATCTCTAGCAGCGAGCGACCTTTTTGTGAAAGGTTATGCCCTAAATAGACAACTGTCTTTTTGCAATACTGCAACTTCTGTTTAGAAGCTTTATGTCCAGTATTGTATAAATGCTGAAGCACAGTTAGGGTAGTTTCTTTGCAATGTTGTTCTGAATCTGCTGCTATTAAGATATCATCCACGTATAGTAATACCTGACTATGTGATGGTATTTCACAGGTACTCATAGAGTATCTAAGGGCCATGGTATATACATGTGGACTTTCAGAAAATCCCTGAGGGAGTCTAGTATATGTATATTTTTTCCCTTTATAGGTAAATCCAAATAAATGTTGAGAATCAGGGTGCAATGGTACTGAGAAAAATGCATTACTAAGATCCACTACTGAGAAGTAGCTTTTATCAGGAGTCAATGAGTTGAGCAATAAGTGTGGGTTAGGCACGTCTGGTGCTGCATGTTGCACTATGTTATTAACCGGTCTTAAATCCTGCACCATGCGCCATTTCCCTGTATGTCCCTTCTGGACTGGAAAGATAGGAGTGTTGCAAGTGGCTTCAGGAGCCTCTCGCAATATTCCTGATGCTAACATGTCTTGCACTACAGGGGCTATACCTTTTTCTGCTTCAGGTTTTAATGGGTATTGCCTAACTACCGGACGGTGTTCTGATTTCACAATTACTTTGTAAGGTGGAAACCCCTTTACCAGCCCTACATCAGTGGGGGAGGACGACCACAACCCTTCTGGGAGGCGATCTAGATCTGGACATGATCCCTCCTCCAGGGTTGAAAAAATTTGTCAGGTTGGGTCCTTTAAGTGTGTGGTGGGAGTGGTTTGAACTCTCCATCCCAAAGGAAACCGCCACACATTGTGTTTCTCATCATAGCTCCAACAGGAGCCAGATACGGGTTGGTAGTCATTGTAACTGTGCATAGAATCTCGTAAGAACATCTCTACATCTCTCCACTGCATCTGGGGTGGTTTTGAAAGAGATACGTGTGGTGTTCTCTCTCTAAATACAGCCTGTTGCTTGTTAGATAAAATGACTGAGGCTGCTGAAAACCCAGTGGTGGGGTTAACATACATATGTTGTAAGGTAATACAAGTGTCTTGGAGGGCATGAAACGTTTTGTCATAGACATAATCTGGTCCAAGGGTGTCTTTGTACCACATAGTGACGTGTAAGGCATCGTCAGGCATGAACTGGGCCTGTCTAGGGGACTGCTTTTCTCTAGTTTTCCGCAATAATTCTCGTGTCTGTGCAGTTCCCCCTAGGTCCAGAGACCAGTAATATTGTGGTGTTGTGGTTCCTTGCACAACATAAGCTTCTTCATTTACGATTGCTTTCATGCCAGTGGCTGTGGCAACCACGCTAATGCCCATTTGTACCATAAGGTCTCGGCCTAACAAGTTAACAGGACAAGAAGGGCTTATTAACACCTGTGCTTGACATTCAAGTCCAGTTTCCTTATCTTTTACTGCAACTGGGTTTGTTAACTGATGTCTGTCTGTCTGACCTCCTGCCGTTTTTATATTTATGACTGATGAAGAATATGTGACTCCGGGAGGACTGGAGGTTAGGACAGTCCTACATGCTCCAGTGTCACACAGACATTCATATACTTTGCCGTTTATGACTAACTTCCGACTTGGCAAGGTTTCCCACTGCCTTTCTGCTAATAACTGACACACTGCTTGTAAATCTATTTCCTTATCTAAAAGGTCTTGTAAAGTGACCTCCGTTTCCTTTCTTAAAATCACCTCTGTTTTGCCTCGGATGGTGTCGGTAACAGGGGCCTCCGAGGGGGGTCATTGATCATTGTTTTCAATGGAGTTTGGGTTATATGGTTGTTTCCCTACTCTACAATTCCTAGCTAAGTGTCCAGGTTTCCTGCATGTCCAGCAAATGTTATCTTGCTGAGACGAATTCCTGTAATTGTTTCTGAAAACACCTCTCCCCCTTCCTCGGCCTCTTGACCTTCCTCTGAATCCTCCCCTCCCCGGAGGATTCATTTGCACTAGCGCTACTACTTCTGAGGCGCTGAATATTGTGTCTGTCTTTTCCTGTTTCTGCGCTTTCTGCGCGTGTTGAGCATATTATAGTGCTTGTTGGACTGAACCAGTATTCTGATGTACCCAATGTTTGTCAAGATATTTTCGCAATTCGGGCTTTAGGCCTGCGACAAAAGCTCGTTTTAGCTGTTGTTGGTACACTCCTACTGCCTCTTCATCAAATGGGATCCCTGAGTTTCCTCTAAATACAACTCTCATTCTATCCATAAAATCCTCAGGTTCCTCTCCATCTTTTTGTTTACATTGCGCTATTCGTCCATAGTCTGCGCGTCTTACGAAGGCTGTCTCTACCCTGTTTCGCAAGTCTCGTAATGCTTGTATGAGTTCCTGCGAGTCATGTGCTAAGACTTCATCATTATTACCATGTCCTGTGAAGTCTCCCGCTACACGTCCCCATTTATGGGTAAACAACTGTCTGAGACATCTATACATTTCCCTGCCGTTCAAATGAAAACTACTTTGTAATTCTAGGATGGCAGTCCAAAACTCGGGTACCCCTTCTTCAACCGGGGGTATTCCTTTTAAAGCCGCTGTTCTATCCTCAGCGGTCCAGGGTCTATATACTAACATAGTTTCGGGTCCTGCATTATTTGGGCCTCGATTTGGATTTGCCACTTCTACGAGTGGACACACCAAATCATTCTCCCAGTCTTCCTGTTCTGTGTCATTTTTTGGATGCCAGCGTACTTTACTTGTCTCCAGATCCTTTAACGGATACAGAGAAGGGTTAGACCCTCGGGTCATCATTCGAGATGATTCCCCTCCTCCTATTTGTCGTCTATTTACAGCTGGAACTGGTGCAGGCGCAATCATTGGAATTTGTGGGGGCAGTAAGGGAACTGGAGCGGCAGAAGATTTTGTTGCCGTCTCCTCATCTAGTGTAATTAAAGTCGCCTGTAATTTTTTCTCCTTATTTCCCTTTTTTTGCTGTCTTTTATTATCTCTTAATTTACTCTGTTCTAACCATGCATCAGAAAAAACATATTCTTTTTTTCTGTCTTTACCTTCTTTCTTATTGGTAGTCTGTAACATCTCCAGTTTTAAGTTTCCCTGTAATTTTAATATATCTGGAGTGTGGAGTTTTCCTTCAAACCCATGTTTTTTTCCTCCATCTCTGACTACTTATTTGTCCTGATCCTGGCTTATATCCTTCCATAAACTTCTCATCTCCCTCTAGTTCCATTTGTTTACTTTGATTCTTCCCCATTGTTACCTTTTAATGGATACACTACAAAAAATAAAAAATCCTAAAAGCAAGTCTCTGGCATGAGACCTCAGGAGGACACTAACACGGCCTTCTACTGCTCCCTATTAGAGCAGCGGTGTTAGTTTTCAGGGATGAAACCCGTCCTTGATCCTTCAGTCACCAGTATGTTGTTGCTTTTAGGGTGGATCGTGTAGGTTAATCTAAAACCTATAAAAACACATCCACATACAACACTGTATATATTTCCAACAACGCCTACTTTCTCTCCCGGTTAATTTCGGCTAACCTCAACCACATGCATGTCTTGGCCACCTACTTATTTAGGTGCCGTATCTCTCACTTGGCCACCTACTCACTTAGGTGCCATATCTCTCACCTGTATAGTGTGCTCTCTGATCCGTCACCGAGGTCCTTCAGACATCACCAGACGTCGAGCGCAGTTCTAACCACCGGCCTGATGACGAATTCACATCACAGGTCTTTCTTGCACCCGACTTCGAGTGGCTGTCGACAGACTTCGGTGTCGCTTCTCTCGGCGTACTGGAGACGTCTTCGGGGTTCCTCGGATCCGGCTCGAAGGACCAAATTCTATGTTGGGGAAAGCGCCCGGCGTTTCCACCCCAACTCCACATTTATGAGACACACACAGGTTACAGTTTTACTTGCAAGGGTACCCACACTCTCTGCAATGCAAACTACAGCAGAATGTGTTACAAAGGGTGGTTCCCCTTGTCTTCTTTATTTATAGTCAATGGGGGGCGCAAGAGAGGGAAGTGAGATTCTTATCTAAGTAGGCAGCTGTTAACCACCTACTTAGAGTACAATAGCTAAGAGTATGTGGCTAGAAGATAAGAAATAACGTATACATATATATTTACACTCATTGCTGATCATACAGAAATGATTAACAACTGTTTCTTCAACCTAACAGTCCCAAACACTTTTCCTGCATCAAAAGTCAAACTAGTCCCTATTCCTGCCATGAAAGGTTCACATAATGTCACCGATACCTGAACCAACCATGTTTATCAGAGGATGCCAACCCTTTGGCTGCAGCTTTCTCTGCACACGCTGAGAGAGTCTTCAGTGTAGCAGGAAAAGATTTCAGGCCAGAAGATTGCAAATTAAATCATGAAACCTTTGAAGATATTATGCTGAATAAATGTAATAATAATGAAAAATTAGCAATGTGTATTGGAATAAAGCATAATTGTATTTGCCATGACGTTTTGCTTTTCGCTGTAGTGCTATGGTTGAACGGAAAAACTTACTTTTGTGTGCATAAGAAAATAAATAGGAGGAACTACGAAACCAAGTAATTCCTTTTACTATGTATACTTTTTCTTTAATGTTAAAAGATAGACAAACTAGTAATGGGCAAACAGCTCTTCGGCTCTTGAATTAAATTATGCAGGTACTACAGCAAAATGCTCAAAAATACCAAAACACATCAAGAGCTAAATATGCAAAAACAATAAATACCTTCCTGTGGAAAAGGGGCAACATAAACCAAATGTAAAGTCACGAAAATCATGAAAATATAAAGTACACTTTACACACTTCATTTCTTTGAATTGAAATTAATTATATTCATCTACCTTCATACATTAATACAAGACATTATATGATTATAATGTTTGTTATTATCATATAATTTTTATTTAGGTATTATGTAGGTGCAGTTAATGTATAGTGTTACCTGATATATACTAATAAGCAGTAATACAATAAAAAGAGAGAAGAATGTCAGCTGTTCTCCAAGAAGTTACTGATTTCTTGGATGGCTAGAAGAACATCGATTCAGTTCCCAAAAATCTGTAAGAACAATTTTTGAGGATCTGTATTTTCCATTGTTATTCTCAAAGGGCTGTCATCATGACTATTTTGCTTTTCAGGTAAAGACTCCAACAGCAGGACTGTGGTACAGCAGCCTGTGTCTGACACATTGCAGCCAGGAGACTCTGTGAGCCTGCAGTGTACGATAGAGACTGGGAGCTGTGCAGGAGAACACAGTGTTTACTGGTTCAGACATGGATCAGGAGAATCCCTTCCTGGAGTCATTTACAGCCCTGGAAACAGCAGTGATGAGTGTGAGAAGAGCCCTGAGGCTGGATCTCCTACACGGAGCTGCGTCTACAGCCTCCCCAAGGGGAACCTCAGCCTCTCCGATGCTGGGACTTACTACTGCGCTGTGGCCATGTGTGGGGAGATGCTGTTTGGGAACGGCACATAGCTGGATATAGATGGTAACACCCAGTGTGGGGAGATGCTGTTTGGGAACGGCACACAGCTGGATATAGATGGTAGCACCCAGTGTGGAGAGTATATCTGCTTCAAAGTTTTATTTAGCTTATTCTGCTATTAAGACATTTATTTCTTTTTTTAATGTAATGAATTTTCTAATTTAAGTGCTTAAATTAAATTACACAGATGTTAATTTAATAATTATCCATCCATCCATCCATTTTCCAAACCGCTTATCCTATTGGGTCGCGGGGGGTCCGGAGCCTAATTTAATAATTATTTCAAATATTAATATCCATCCATCCATCCATTTTCCAAACCGCTTATCCTATTGGGTCGCGGGGGGTCCGGAGCCTAATTTAATAATTATTTCAAATATTAATATAAATTGTTAAAATACAAAATACTAGAAGTTCATGTTAAAAATGGACTATTTACAAAACAACTGCTGTAATGTGTTATCGATTTGATCTTTAACTAATGTAATGTAAGCAAATGGGAAATGTGTCTCTATATCATTATGCTGAAATCTATCTCTTTGTTACAGGCTTTCAGAAGCTGCTGGATCCTCTTCACTCTGGCTTGCTGATAGTTTTATCTTGCAGCATTATTCTGAACGTTGCTCTCATTTGTATAAGATGTAAACTGACCTGTACACACTGTGCAGGTACGCTGCCCGGCTTTATGCACTCAGAAGGACAAAATGTAGATTTTAACAAATTATAGAAATATAAAATTGTTTTATGATAGATAACATTTTCATATTAAAACCACTCTTGCAGGTAATACAGTTTTAAAATCCATTATTAAATCTCACCTTATTTATATAAACCTTTTTGTACTGTAAGATTTACATTTTTGTATTATATCTTTCATATTTTGCAAAATCTATTGAAATATACATGTTGCAATAAGTTGCATATCAATAACTTTTATTACCAAGATCTCCTTTATAGCAATTTTATTATATATGATATATGAGAACAAATGACACGTATCCAAACATGCACACTTAAATTGACAGAAGTCATTTTTACTTTCATTTTTGAGACAAAAAGGATGTTGATTGCTTGAAAATTCGGAATGTTATCTGACCACGGTATGATACCGTGCGAAATTAAATAATATATTGATGTGTTATATATTTTAAACAGATGAAAAGAACAGTGATATATCAAAAGTGGAATGGTCACGCAAGCAAGTATGTAATAAATATTTCAAATTACAAATCGTCAGTAAAACAAATGAACCTCAGACTGATTTCCATCCTGGGATCAGCATTTTAAGTGCTATTTGTGAAAATAGGTAATAGCAAACCGATTTGATCCATCCAATTCTGCCATCTTTGTCTCCACAGTGCCATGACGAGGACACACTGAATTACGCTGCCCTGAACCTTAAGAAGCCAAAACCCAGGAGACAGAAGAAAGACGGGAATAATGACACTCTGTATTCTGACCTCCGCTACAGAGATTATGAATAAAGATGCTTCTCATTCATGTCAGTCACACAGAGTGTTCAGGGTGTAGCTTTAATAATGTTCAGAGGAGGGCAGGGGAGCCAGTGCTTCTGAGACTGAATCACGGGATTTTACGGAGCACCGGTGCTGAGTTTGGTGTCAGTGTGTTTGGGGCGCATTTTTACTGGAAGTGCAAATGTTCAAGCCAGACTGGGGGCTGAGGGAGGGGGAGAGGGGAGCCACAGAGATTATTTCTTCATGGCATGGGGGGGAATAAGCGGCTTTAATGTTGTGGAAAGGCTGAGTTGCTGCAATCAGTTCTTTGATGTCACACATGCTTACTTGTCTCCCTTGTGTACCATGCTGAATGGTTTGGGGCAAACGCACAGGGACTGATCGATTATATTAAACAGATGAAAGAAACTGAATGAAAATTTCAAGTGTTCTTAAATTACGTTTTTCATTTAATTGTGTGTTCTGGATGTATTTTTGAGTATATACATGTACCTGTATATGTACCTGTATATATACCTGTGTCGTTAATAACGATGTGGATAATTAAGAAAGAGGAGTTTTGTTTCTTGCTCCCTGTCTTGTTACTTGGCTCACAAACATACACACACATAGACACACACACAAACATACACAGACACACAAACACACACACACATAGACACACACACACACAAACACACATGCACACATGCACACACACACACTGCTACGGCTCTGTAAGAACACTACCATGCTCTTTTGTGTGAGTGGGGTGGGGGGTGTTAAATAAGATGAAAATGACAATGGCTGTACTTTTGTTATGTCAGTTGTGTTTCTATAGTCATTGTATCATATTCCACAAGCTTTTTATTCTACAAGATGTACAAGCCAGTCAGTGTATTCAGTGGGGTGTTCAGGAGTCATTAGGTTCTGAAAAATGTCTTGCATTTAAAACATAATGTACTTTTGAATACTTAAGTATTTTTAGATGCAAATACTCCAGTACTTTAACTGAAGTAAAAAATTAACTGAAAAACTTTGAGTATTATTTGACGAGGAGTATCTATACTTAACTCAAGTAGTGAAGTTGTGTACTTTGTCCACCTCTGTCCAAAAGTGACATACAGCTGTAAGCTGTTTGGGTTTGTTTGTCTGCTGAGTGCTTCTCTGCAGTGCTGCAGATGTTTCCACTGGTTAGATGCAGCTCAGGAAGACTGACCCACTGACTGCACTGTGCTGGACTCACTTTGCAAAGAGTAAAAACCACACAGACAGAACAATATCTGCTTCTTGTAAGACCCTGTTTCCTCTCTACCTCACCCAGGTCACGCTTTCAAGTATTCAGCCTAAGTTATTTTATCCAAACAAGCCACCATTATTATTCATGCAGCTGGACATTTGACTGGAGCACATGATTGCTACATATCACTACTGTACATGGAACGGAATGTACAGTTTTCACAACAGAACTTTAGAAAAGCAAAATTCTCATCAGTCCACATCTCTAACCACCACACATCCTAGGGCTCCCATTTATAATGGTACATTTTTGTTTTATTCACATTCTTTTTCATCACACAGATAAACACCATCCATTAATCTTACAGCATGTATCCTGGTCAGGGTGATGGGGACGACACCACCTATATCGAGTGTGATTTAAGGCCAAGACCTTAAAAGGGAGAGTCAAGACTGAGGCTTGTTACAAGAGCAGTGGGGCACAAAACAACAAACAACATCATTATGAATGTAAAATAAATGGATGTATATATAAATATAGGGTAATAATAGAAACAAAAAATAAGAATATATTACATACAGAGGAATATTATAGGAATATTAAAATTAACTTATACACAATCCTTAACTTATACACAATCCTATTGCATGTAACATTATTGCTCATGTGCCAGATATTAGCCTCCCAAAGGAAGCTGCCACACAGGGCATAATGCACTGGCTCAATGCAACACTGCACATCAGTGAATAAGGAGGAACAATATTGCAGATCAGCAGCAGATAGAAACTGTATCAGAAGACAGTGAACAGGGGAAAAGTTCAATGAGCAGAGTGCAGATTATAAAGCCTGACTGCTGTGGGGCCCAATGACCTGCGGTACCGTTCTGTCACACGCCGGGTGTCTGAGTCTCTTACTGAAGGAGCTGCCCTTACGGGCCTCCATAGTCTGCTGGGGGGGTGAGAGGTGTCACATAAAATTGATGACAGCCTTGTTATCAGCCTGCTCTCATCCATCTACTCTACAGTGCCAAGGGACGCTCCTCCCTGATGATGAGAGGAGTCTAAGCATGTGGACATTTGGGATAATGTGAGTTCAGAACTGGATGGTCAGCTGTACGACTTCCAGTCTGTAGGCAGACTCATCACCTTCAGTTATGATGGCAAACACAGTAGTATCACCTGCAAAATTCAGGATCTTCACTGGAGCAGCAGTGATTTGTGTAGAAATTGAAGAGAAGAGGGAGAGCACAGAGCCTGGAGGAGCTCAGTGCTGAGGGTCAGCGTGTCTGATGTGTGCTGTAAGCATACAGATGTCCTGCATTTGTGGAACATTTTGTTTGTGCTGCTGTTTATATGTGTTGTTGACGCTGCAGTCAGTAATTTTCCACTAGCAGTCTCACCTCTGCATTTTACAGGAAGACTGACCGACTGAGAGCAGGGTGTTTGTGTCTCTCTTCTCAGTGAGCGAAAACCACACAACCATCAGGTCCTCAGCTCAGGCCCACTGCTTCACTAGAAAAACCACAAAGGGTATTTTTATCTAAAAGTGGGTGAGCAAGTGAGATGTTATTGACAGCATGAATTTGTCTACTAACATTTTAAATTCAAACCTAAAAAGCAGTATGTCCAGGATGTCAGTAATTACATTTAGTCAGTATGAACAATTTGGGTGCAATAATATAGAATAATGTAGAATTTTGCATAATTCAGTTAATACCAGTAAGATACCGATCATTAACACTATAAGGTCATGTTGCTGAATCTCATTGTTAAAGTTAAATGAATCTACGCATTTTTATACACACAAGACTGTGCTTAGTTCATCTTTCAGTCAAAATCACACAGTGAGGCAAATCTGACCATCTTAATTGTTTTTGCTTGTGTGGAATGGCATCCCATGCAGGCCTGTGCTCTGTGCTTCCTGGGACAGGTCCCACCCTCTCCAGACCCCGATGAGAATTAGTAGTCGCTGGATAAAAGATTGACAAAAGATAAAAATACAAAAGTCATTCTTGCTGTCTAACCTCTGATTACTGCATGACATTTCTGATTTCTGATAACTGATAAGTAGAAAATATGTTTAGTCTCTTGCTTGGTGGTAAGAAAAAAGGAGAACCACAAAGAGCACAGTCATTTTCAAGGTTATTTCTCACTGGTCAGTGTGAAAGGCTGCGTCATTAATATAACGCCGGGCTCAGCACAGTGACTGCACCTGCGCTGCACTGTAGAACACAAGCCAGGCTGCAGACCATCAGCCCTGAAAGTTAAAACAGGACTCGTATGTGTGTCATGTGGTGTTTAATAAAAATTTACAGGACAGAACATAGTGGATTCAGTTTCCTTTGCTCTTACACTCCCAGTCCAAAGTGTGGCCACGACTGCTGTCAATGCATCTGTCTCTTTTTTCACCTTAATTTTTCACCTGTGTTATTCACCTTAATATCAAAAGGCTCCAAAGCAGTACAGTAATGCAGAACAAATATTGTAACTAACAAGGAAGTGGGGAGGTAATGGACAGAAGTGTTGGTTTTTGGTAACTCCACTCCTCTGACCTCCACTGTAATTTTAGGTTCCTTGGAACAATATTGTAAACCAGTCATCACACACCTAGGGGTTAAAGTCGACACCAACCTTAAGTTTGACACTCAGATAAGGTTAGTTGTCAAGTCAAGCTTTTTACAATTGAGGCAGTTGGCCAAAATAAAGCCAATTCTTTCTAGGCAGCACTTTGAGACAGTAATCCACTCTTTTGTCACTACTAGTTTGGACCACTGTAACGCCCTCTATGTTGGGGTTAGAGGCTCCACTATTGTTCACCTCCAGAAGGTTCAAAATGCTGCCGCACATGGAAATATGAGCATGTCTCCCCCATTTTAGCCTCACTCCACTGGCTGCCCGTACATTTTAGGATTCATTTTAAAATTCTGTTATTTGCTTTTAAAGCCCTCAGTGGTCTTGCTCCATCTGACCTGTGTGAGCTGCTTCACCCTTACACCCCCACCCGCTCTCTCAGGTCAGCTGATCAGCTGTTCCTGACGGTTCCTAAGACTCAGCGTGAGCTTAGAGGGGATCGAGCCTTTGCAGTCGCAGCTCCTAAAATGTGGAATGACTTGCCTTTTCACATTAGAGAGGAATCCCCTCTGTCCGTTTTTAAATCTCTTCTAATCTCTTCTCCTTCACCTTTGACACATTGTGAGATGTTAATTTTAATAGTAAATCTTATTTTAATCTTAGCCTTTTCTTTATTAATTAATAGATTTTTTTAAATTTTTATTAATGGCCTTTTACTCACATTGAATGTTTTGGTTTTTATTAAATTTCTTTTACTTCGTTTTTAAGTGTGTGAATGTTTTTATTTATTCCTTTGTGCAGCACTTTGGTCCATAAGGTTGTTTAAAGTGCTTTTCAAATAAAGAGCTGGATTGGATTACATTGGAAGATGGCTCAACAAATCTCTTTCACAGAATGTAAAATTCGACAGAGGGCGCAAGGTGACATTCTGTCAGGGGCCCAGAATTTTTAGCTACACCTCTGTGTTACTGTGTTTTTTTTGTTCTAGCCATCAATAACTCTGGAGTTGCTATATCGCCACCTGGTGGTGAAAAGATCAGACAAAAATATGTACACATGTTACCAACAGTTTGAAATTGAAGTGCAGAGTTAACAGGTTTAATTAATCGTCCCCACGGATGCCAGTCATGAAATTTGAGAATTGCAAATTAAAACACAGGAAAAAATCAGGAACACTACAAGATAAAATATTTAGCAAACACTCAATGTGCATCCAGGGTGACAAGGGACAACTGGAGGATGATATGACAATCTGACAGTGACATTCACAGCACTTTATATGTTGCCAAAAACAGAAAAGGGGATTAAAATCAAGAATCAGAAATCATGTATGAGGGTGGGGCTGCTTGGTGGTGCAGTGATTAGCACTGTTACCTCCCACCACTGGGACTCAGGTTCGAGTCTCCGCCTGGGTCACATGTGTGGGGAGTTTGCATGTTCTCTCTTGCTAAATTGGCCGTAGGAGTGCATGTGTGTGTGAATGGTGTGTGAATGTGCCTTGCAATGAGCTGCCCCCCCGTCCTGGGTTGTTCCCTGCCTCGTGCACAGATCCTTCCAGGATAGGCTCTGGACCCCCCGCGACCCAGTAGCATAAGCGGTTTAGACAATGGATGGATGTATGAGGGTGAGTCACAATGACGACAGCTGCTCTGTTGACTTGGTCCCAGGAGTCGTCAGCGTTGGTCTGCCGGGGCCCCCGTCCTGTCTGTGGAAGCACCCGTCTTGTTGGCTGTTCTCTCTGCCTGGGCCCCCTCTCCTGCTGCCTCACGTTTGGGTTGAAGTGGCTCCCCAGTGCTTCTGTAAAGCTCTTTGTGTATCTTAGAAAAGGGCTGTATAAATGTAACATTCATTCATTTATTCAAGGTCCCAGCCAGAAGAGTGCAGTACTACACTGTCCCCCACAGCCTGAATCAGCTGGATGTTATAGGATTAAGACACTTCCTGCATTAGGCCATTTACCCTCAGTGTATTTCCATACCCTGACAGGATGGATGACAATACTATGGCCCTAATTTTCAATACACAGTTTTCACAGGAGTCTCACCCTCATCCACATTCTCTGCATTCCTTATCTCATGCTTCTTTGCCACCCGCATCTCCTCTGCCTGCTTTGTCTCATTTTCCCACAATTGAAACACCGTCCAATTTGTCTCTGTTTTAGTTCTACCACATTAGTCCCTGAGCAACCAGTCTGATCCCGTTCCTCTAATTTCAGATGCATCTGGCTTATCTGATTGGGACTGAAGCTGCTGTTACTAGGAAAACCACATTCGTCCCACTGGGGCAGGTCTGACACCGCGTCCTTCCCATATGTCTCCCATAATTGTTGTACAGAATTTCAGCTGGAGTTCTTTCCCAGAAGCAAGTAATTTCACTTTAGCACCTGTTCAGTAAAAGTCAAGTAGGTCTTTAATGTTATTTTTAACTTTACACAGTTGAGTATAGTACAGTTACAAAAGAAACTGTTTCCCTCGGACCAAGGTGCTACTTAAATTAACAGAAGACTAACACATACCAACCTAGCAACATACTGTATGGTGCATAATGAGCAAAAACTGTGCAAACATTGCAGGACAGTGCAAAAAGAGAGGACAACTGACACCAACGAGCACAAACAGCACAGTAAACCCAGTACTGAGAAGGCGCAGTTTGGTTGTCCAATGAGGTAGCAATAAAAATAAATAAAAGTAACTGTAAACATGGCGACAATAAGATAAAAAATAGTAGTTAAATAATAAAGTGTGTTAATGAGTGTATGTGTGTGTGGTATCAGATTAGTCCCTGAGAGTTCAGTAGTCTGACGGCATGGGGGATAAAGCTGTTTGAGTCTGGCTGTGAAGGCCCGAATGCTCCGGGACCTATTTCCAGAAGGCAGGAGGGTGAAACGATAATGTGAGGGGTGGGTGGGGTCATCCACAATGGTGGTGGCTTTGCGGATGCAGTGTGTGGTGTGAATATCTGTGATGGAGGGGAGAGATATGTTAGGGTTATCTTCTTCTGAAGATGCGCTGGAAACAAACCAGTCTCTGAACACAGAACAACACAGACAGCTGTGATGACGTTTTACTTGCTGCAAGGTGTAGGGAATCCACTTGCAGAGTCTCCGCAGTTTCAGCAAAATGATGGTTTATTGAACAGCAAAAATAATACAATGTAATACAGTGTAGAGACACACCGGGTACTGAAAGGCAGCTCAGATACAAATTGAAGACAGTTCTTCACCCCCCTTTATACCCAAAAAGGCCCTCCCCACCAAGGTGTTGTGTGTAGGTGTTGTGAGTGAATTTACATATAAAGAGTGACCCCCTGGAGTGTGAGGATCCTGAGACAGGGACGGGACAGGACAGGGTGGAGACTTTTATGATCATTGTAATTCAATTCTTATCACCTTATCTTATCCTTATCACCATAGTGGTGCCAACTGGAACCCCCATTCTCTCCCTGGCTTCCCCCATGATCATAAATTCCTAACATTGTCTGCATTCAAATGATCAACCAAGAACCTTGGGACATTTTTACCACTTTTCCTTACAAAGGGAAGCCCGGTCCTGACCTCGAGGTGTCAGCCTCTCAGTCGAACTCAGCCAACTTCGAAAGAGTAACTCCCCTCGCAGTGTCTTTTATTGAGGTACACAAACAGGATATGCAACTGACATTGAACATTGTTTGTCACCATATATGGGGTGGAAATATTCAAGCGACAGTTCTTGAGACGTGTTATTGCTCAATTAAGATCAAGCTGCGGCAGGGTGTTGTTTCTAAGCGTCTAGCAAAATGATGATAAAAAAAGTACATATTTCTCTAACACGATACTCCCAATGATTTTCTCACCTGTCATCACTATCTGTTGTAGGGACTTGTGATCTGAGGCGACACAGTTCTCAAAGCAGACCGTGATGCAGCTGCTCAGGGTGCTTTCAACAGTTCCCCAATAGAGTGTGAGAATGGGAGATGGGCTTTTCTGAGCTTCCGTGGAGAGTAGAGGTGCTGCTGTGCTTTCCTTACTATGGAGCTGATGTTGAAGGACCTGGTGAGATTCTCCGCCAGATGGACAACAAGGAATCTGGTACTCTCTACGATCTCCACAGATGAGCCATCGATGTGCAGCAGAGAGTGGTCACTCTGTGTTTTGTGTTCTTCTAACGTCAACAACCATCTCTTTGGTCAACATTCAGAGACAGGTTGTTGGCTCTGCAGCAGTCCGATAGTCATCACACTTCCTCTTTGTATGCTGAGTCACCGTTTTTATTGATGAGACCCACAACAGTCTTGTCATCTGCCTGATGTTGATGATGGAATTCGAAATGTGCATTGCTGCTCAGTTGTGAGTCATCGGAGTTAACAGCAGTGGGCTGAGCATAAAGTCCTGGGTTCCTGCTACAGCGTCTGAGCAGTTGCCTTCGTCGCCCATAGCTCCTGCGCAGCCCGAGCAGCCGCCTCCGCTGCCCCCTGCGGCCCCAGAGCCCGAGCAGCCGCCGCCTGCTTTGCCCGTAGCTCCTGAGCAGCCGCCTCCGCTGCCCCCTGCGGCCCCAGAGCCCACGCCCGAGGCGCTCCCTCCGCCTCAAATGACTGTGCCCCCTGGGGCTCTTGTTCCTGGCCCCACTCCTGTCCCTGACCCAGCTCCAGACTTTCCTGCCCTAGTCCCCGAGGAGGTCCCGGACAGTCTGACCACCGTGTGTGCCACGCCCCCTGATTATCCACGTGTGCTTCCCTGATCGTACCCAGCTGTGTCCGATTATTTTCAATCAGTCCTGTCTATTTGAGTTCATGTCTTACTAGAGTTCAGTGTCCGTCATTGAAGTCCGTCTGCGTGAGATGTTTCCTGCACCCCGTGTTCCTAATAAATCCCCGTATCCTGCCTGCCTTGCCTGTTTCCTGCCCGTCCGCCGCTCCCGTTAAATGGCGATCGTGACACAAGGCACACGCACATCAAGTACCAATGCAGCAAATACAGATGAACAATTTAGGAGGAATACTAGTCAAAGGAAGGAAGAAAAGCAGCCCACCCTATCTCATGGTCACGGACACAAACATCAGGGAGTGTTATGAAGAAGACATCACACTTAACACCATTGGTTTTATGCAGTGAATTACACCAGAGAGAGTTTTTACATTCTAGCTGTGTTACGTAACATTCCTCAGCCTTCAGGTTTTTTCCACACAATGCACGACATGCAGGGGTGCCAAACAAAACAGCGGAACTGCAGTGTAGCCAATTATTTGTTTCAGTAGTTTTAAGAAAACTAGAACATAAAATGTTTGTTTTACTTAGTCCACAAAAGAGTTTTTACCTATCTTAGTGTATTTTACATCACATACACTCTCGGTCCGTTGTGGAGTCCATCCCACTGTAGTTGGAGAATGCTGCCATCAGTCGCTTGGTGTAGCACTCGCAGGATTTACCAGGCTCCTGTTTAAACTGATGCATCATGCCCCAGTCCATGCGCAGGAGGACCAGTCTCTGAAGGGCTGTCGCATGGTGAGGCCTGTTCTGCCTGGGGTCCAGCAGGTCACTGGCAATGTCCTTCAACTCACAGTGGGCTTGCGTTCATAGTGGGGTACCGCAGGGTTCGATTTTAGGACCACTATTGTTCCTAATTTACATAAATGATATGGATACCAATATATACAGTAAACTGGTGAAATTTGCAGATGACACCAAGGTGGGTGGTGTAGCAGATACTGAATTAGTGGCTCAGCAGCTACAGCGGGATCTTGATTTAATTAGTGACTGGGCCGATACCTGGCAGATGAAATTTAACGTCGATAAATATAAGGTACTCCATCTAGGGAGCAGAAATATAAAGTACAGGTATTTCATGGGTGTCACTGAAATAAAGGTAGCTGATCATGAGAAAGACCTTGGTGTGTATGTTGATGCTTCCATGTCCCATTCTCGCCAGTGTGGGGAAGCAATAAAAAAGGCCAATAGGATGTTGGGGTATATCTCCAGGTGTGTGGAGTTTAAGTCAAGGGAGGTAATGCTAAGATTATACAATTCCTTGGTGAGACCTCACCTAGAATATTGTGTGCAGGTTTGGTCACCATATCTTAAAAAGGACATTGTGGCCTTAGAAAAGGTGCAGCGTAGGGCCACAAAAATGATTCCTGGTCTTAGAGGAATGTCATACGAGGAACGGTTACTTGAGCTAAATCTGTTCAGTCTCAAGCAAAGGAGATTGAGGGGGGACATGATCCAGGTATATAAGATTCTAACAGGTTTGGATGCTGTTCAACCAAATAGTTACTTCAGCATTAGTTTAAATACACGAACTCGTGGCCATAGGTGGAAATTAGCGGGAGAACATTTCAAGCTGGATTTAAGGAAGCACTTCTTTACGCAGCGTGTAGAGTATGGAATAGTCTTCCTGATAATGTAGTGCAAGCTGAATCCTTGGGTTCCTTTAAATCAGAGCTAGATAAGATTTTAACGACTCTGAGCTATTAGTTTAGTTCTCCCCAAGCGAGCTTGATGGGCCGAATGGCCTCGTCTCGTTTGTATAGTTCTTATGTTCTTATGTTCAACTCCTTCATCTACAGTGTCAGATGAGCAAACCTTATCTCCCCCTTGAGGATTTGGACATACCAACATAGGGGCAAGAATTTCTGCTACCTCGTCCTGCTGCCTGAGCGTTTCGCCACGGCACTTCTTCACCGAGAAGGAGGTAGAGTCGGGTGCTGAATGGTTATGATCCTCGTCTGCAGGGGGGAGAGGGGAAGGGGCAGGGGAACCACTGGCTACTCCTCCCTCGGTGGCATAAGGAGGAAGCTGCTGTTTGGGCAGCAATGCTTGGGCAGGAGCCACACAGTTTATTTCTGGGTATCTAATTAGCGGACACCATTAGGTCCCTTCAGGGGCTCCACAGACAAACTCATTGACAAAATAGAATTGTCACAGAAAAATTCTTTGTCACATGCTCAGTCGACATGGACTGTGTGCTATTTACATATTTTTGGCACAAACGAAATCTCATATGCATATCGATGTATCTTTGGCACAAGTGGACCTCCATCACTTTAAAGAGGGTAAACTCTGATCAGGAAATTTACGACGTCAGAATAAACGGATTTTTTAACAGAAGTAACTGACATGCCCTAAAAAGGAAATGCATACAATCAGAATACAATATCTGTGGTTTTTAACAGTGGTAACAATCTGATAATGAAAGGAATCAGATCAACATTTCTATAGCATGTAACAGAGCTTGCTCCCCTCCAGAACTCATTGTTCCAGTAGTTATCTGAAATCATCTGCAGGAGCTATTCTTTTATTTGTATATTAAGCATAATTATTCATGAATATTATTGATTATGTTTATTTGTTTAATGTTTTTATTTATTCGTATTTATTGTTTATAATATAATGTTATATAGTATTGCAACACTTGAAACGAGAGGTACTTGCCTGCCTTAGTGATATTTACTATTGTCTAAGTGTATTCCCACCTGTAGGAGGCAGCAATGGTTGTTATTAAAGGTGCTGAGATTACGCGGCTCAGGGCTGAAGGTGCAAAGTGAAACAGTCATTGACCGTATTTGCCATGTGTGATGGTGTCTGCATATCGGCCCTTTTGCGCCAAACAAACCAGTTCAAAGTACTGTGTGTTAAAATATCATATGAATAAATCCTCTCAAGAACTAAACTCAATATCGTATCCTCATCATTCAACGCGTCTGACTTTTGCACCTCTTACCACAAGGCAGTGGATTACATGGGGAAATTACAAACAAGGAGAATTTAATCTGTTTTTCCTCTACATTGTCGTTATTCAGAATATTACAGACTATGAACAAAAACGACAATGTAAGAAAATAAAAAAATGTGTATGACAGAAAGCTAGAGTATTTTTGCAATGGTGAGCACTAGCTGGTTTATGTACTAGCTCACACTCAAGAAACAGCATAAATGCTACTCATACACAGTTGGGGGGCAGGGGTCAGTCCTTGTGCCTGTAATGAGGTCACCAGTTGAAACTAACCCAGCCTCAGCACGTCTGTGGGTCCTTGAGCAAGGCCCTTAACCCCCAGCTCCCTGGGCGCCCCAACAGGTAGCTGCACTTCGCGGACAACTTACTCCACAAAGAGTAAGTTGAGGGAGACATAAAAAACACAATTTCCCCACGGGGATTAATAAAGTCCATCCATCTATGGATATTATTTAGCACTATATAACGCAGAATATAAGAATTACGATTTTATAAAAAGTATGCCAAATATCCATGATATAATCATTACAATGTAAACATTATAATGTAATCAACACAATGGAACCAACTGAGTATGTATTTGCACCTTTTGTTAGTCTGAGTTTCTGTTAGCTACTTGTTAGTCCTGAATCTATGAATATTCACATTTTTATCGCGTATATTTTATCACTATGTAAAAGGACAAATATATTATCAACCTTTTAGTGAGACAATGTGTAAACGGCTGAAACTACCAAGGTTTACTACTGAAGGAAGGGATTCACCTGAGTTCACCAAAAGTTCATGGCTGAGTATTTTTAAAAAACCAAGTGGAGCTGCTCGCGCCACTATTATGTTCAACCGAGAGGCCAAACGGTAAAAGAAATGACTGTCAAACTTATCACCTAGGGGTAAATATAAATCTATACAAATATCACCTGCATGCACATTACTTCTTTTACAATAACCAACTCCTGATCCATACTGTTAGTCGTGAAAAAAATAACTATTGTGTACATAGAGGCCCTGTGTAAAAAGATAACTGCCAAGGAAAAGATCAAAAACATTTATTTCAAGGATTCAAAGTTTTTATGGTCATGTACAGTGTACAGTGCAGTTCTTATTTGATTAACTTGAATGTCTTCACAGACAAGACGATTAAACAAATAAAGCAGCGCAACATTATAGTAACTAACAACAAACAAAGCTCACGAGTACTATTACAATATTCATATCATTTATTTAAATTTAATTTTACCAAGTAAATTAATTGAAAAGCAGTTACCGCTTTACCTGCTTCTCGGGAGAAATAGCAGATATACAAACGTCATGTATGTAACTAAAATCTTAAGCCAATAAGGGCAAAGTTGTGTCGTAATGGAGGCGGATCCAGCCTGTGCAGCCTGCTAAGAGGTGCTGCCTGATGAGTCTTGCTCTCGCGGAGTTTTGGTACCATGTGACATGGTGACGTAATGCAACGGGCGATAAAAAATATAACCATGATGCATTGCGTCAGGGACCAGAATGCATTGCTTTAAGCTAGCGCTGTATGTGGGTGCATGAAGTGGAAAGCACCCAATAATAAACATAACATTTTTTAAAAATGTTTTCTTCACCGGTGCAGTGAATTTAAATAAAGAGCTATGATGGTGCTGCAAATGGCTTTGCATAGTAGTTAGTAGTAGCATTAGCCGCTGTGTGCGGCATTAGCTTTCTACAGTCCTTACAGATGGTTCGTGTTTTGTCTGTCTCCCTTTCGCCATTTATATTTTCCGCCGGGCACCCGAAATGCTGACACACAAAAGATTCAAAAGTGTCTGGGGTATCTACTATAGTAATTTAGTCAGATGCCGACATATTTACAGCAGCTCATTTGCAGCGCATTCGTGAAACGGCTTTTCGCTCCAACGAGAAATCTCGTCATGTTGTAATATCGCGAGATCTCGTGACACGCGTTTCACTCCCACTTCTTAGTAACAGTCATGATTTGATAAAGTGACAACCTGCGTAATAATTGGTAATACATAGAGTTTGCTATTGTTCAGGCTAGCAGACTGTTATGGCTTGAGGTTAATGGTGCCTGTTACTTGTGAATTTTCACATTTGCAGGGATCTTCTGCCTCGTGAACGTGAAACGGGTAATTATGCTAAAAGAAGAAAAAAGCAGAACTGCAATGTGTGTAAGGCTGGTGCTGATTTTTCAGTCTGAACACAGTAAAATTTATACAAATTACCTGTATTCAAACTTGTATTCTTTATATAGTTTGGTTAATTACTATTTAAAAGTTTTATCTGCGCTCCATTGTATAACTTATATTGGAGACTTGTATGTACTTTTCGATTGGAAATGGTTAGCTGTATACAGGGGCGCCGCTAAGGGGGGAAAGTTGGGACAATTCTAAGGGCCCACGCCCTTTAGGGGCCCCCAGAGATCTGAATGGGTGTGGTAGGGGGGGCCCAACCTCATATTTTGTCATAGGGCCCAAAATTGCTAGCGGCGCCCCTGGCTGTATATACTTTGGAATATTTTTATGATTAATTTCTTTGTTTATTTAATTTGGCAACAGATCTGCACTTTTAGCAGTATTGCTGTCAATTTTTGTGAAAGTTGTTACTAAATAAAACAAAAGAAGCAGACTTGTGTAAATCCTATATTGGTCGTGTATTCTTCCTGTAGCGTAGTGACAGCTTTTTGTACGGAAGCCGTGAACGGCTGTGCTTGCAAATATATTTTCTTCTGAATAATTAGAAGGATAAGCATATTTTGTCGCCGCCGCGAGATAGTCATGCCATACACAGCTCTGCTCGTTTTTGTACTGTAACCGTGTTACTTAATTTGCGAATCCATGAATTTAACGTTGACATTAAGTCAACATTGACATTGACAACGTTGACATTAAGTGTTGCACCTATCTAGTGTTTTACCGTGAAGGGCATGTTATATCTTGTCTCTAAGTCGCACTATGGTCCAGGGGAATGCTATGTCATATTAGAACATGTGTCGATGATGTGGCAATATAAATATTTTAGACTACTGTCAGTTTTAGTTTCAGAAATCCATCATTTGAGAAAAAAGGCCAGTCACGACAAATATATATGGAATATAACAACAGAGGTTAGCTGTATTTGTTTAAGTGTAAAGATGCACATAGAACATGCATGAGCTCATCTGAGAATAAAACTGAATGCAATGAAGATTTGTGACTCCTGCTGGAAAATGCGAATAGTGGCAGGGTCTTCAAGCAGTACATTTGTCTGAGAGTCAGTTAATATTAGGAAAGGCACCGTTTTTTTTTTCAATGGCGCTAATTATCAAGAAGGAAATGGAGTACCCCAGTACCTGGTTTACGGGCACTGGAAGCTCCAGTATCAGTCAGACTTTCATGTAAGTATATGTGTGTTTAATGACTTGTGCATGTTTCATCTTTACCAGGGGCAGAGGGGAAACTCAATAAATAGCCTTCTCTCACACTTCCAGGCCTGCAGAAACTGAGCATGTCCCCTGGTTTTGTGCATATGTCTGTAGGCTTTGAGTTTTTCCTATGGGGGCTTCAATTTCCTCCCAGAGTACAAATACGTGCAGATCAGTTGCATTGGGGAGTCCATACTGTGATGCTGAGTGGGTGTAGGAGGAGATTGAGAGATGAAACTCCGGATGATTTACTCCCTCGGCTAACTAACCAGAACAGGATCGTACCAATACCAAAATGATAAGTTTATAATGTTTTTCACTACCCTGATTCATTCAGTTATTTCTGTTTGTTAATTCCATCCCCCAAGCAAATACATAAATAAACAAACAAATATTCAGGGGGAATGTGTCATAGGTGATAGAATCAGTGGATGAATCTAAAGAAAAAAAGTAATGATTTCTTTCTCTCCAAAACACAATGCACAAAACTCTTAAGTTAGGTAAGACATTGAAATTTTATGACAGTAGCATGATGCAGAGGAACAACAGAAGGAAAAATCTAACTAAACCTGAGTCAACTAGGACTAATTACACTAAATTAAGTGGAACACACAAAATACCTAAAACAACTTAATAAACAAGCAAGAAATATTACATTTGATTAACTATACTGATGCCTGAGGGAAGTTCTTGTGCATAATGCAGCAAGTATATACAGCTGCAGAGACACTACACATAGTGCAAATAAATTAAAAAGTATACAGTACACACACTGATTCCTGAAAAATCTAAATACCATGGAATACTAATGAAATACTGATGATGATGATAATAATAGAAATAATAATGAATTAGTTTAGGGTATTATGCAATTGACATGTACAATTAAAAAAGAAATTGCACCAGACATTTCCTGTGGCAAAGAAGGGTTGCTTTGTGCCACATTACTCAAGTCAATTCACTTTATTTTGTATAGTACATTTTCATAGCCTTACATTGTCTCAAAGCACTTTACTTTGTCCCTGCCCAATTGTCCCAGTGAGCAAGATCTAGCCTGAAAAATTAGAAAGCGACATTGGCAAGGATAAACTCAGTCATAGTAAGAAACCTTTGGAGGAACCAGAGTGAAAGGGGGAGCCCATCCTCCACAGGGCAGAAGTCAGGTTAACAAAGTCCTGATTTATATGGTTTATATGGTTCAATTAGTTAAGTCCGGATGTAAATACAGAATAACTGGCAGCAGGGCACACAGGAAAGACGTAAACAGGCAGGAGGGCAGGCAGGAGGGTGGCACAGGCAGGACGTAATGGGCAGGAGGGCGGGCAGGCAGGGCAGCACAGGCAGCCAGAACTGTTTTGCCACTGCAGTTTGTTTTACAATTTCATCTGCATTTGTTCCCCCAAGGTATAACAGCAGCTAATTTATGAACATGCTGCTTTTCAGAAAAGTTTAATTTCCAGGAGCATGACCAGTGCATGCATTTAGTGTTGATGGTTCTTTGTAAAATGGATGTTCTGTACTTTTATTGATCTGTCCATCCATCCATCCATCCATCCATCCATCCATCCATCCATCCATTCATCCATTTTCTAACTACTTCTGATGAAGTTCCGGGTTATGAGGTATCCTGAAGCCCAGGCAATATGGGACAAACACACACATGCACACACATAGGGTATACCTATCCTTATGGGGCCCGCTCATTGACTTCTATTGGATAAATGCTAACGCTAACTATGACAATCTTAACCCCCACCCTGCCCTAACCATAACCATAAGTAACCAAGCAAAATAAAAGAGGTTTTGCATTTTTAGTTTTTCCACAGCAGTCACAGATTTTTATAAAATAGAGTTTTCCTGGTTTTCAGTTTCGTGGTCCCCATAAGGGAAAAAAAAAACAGGTATTTATCACGCTATGGGGTAGGATAGGTATACCCGCTCGCACACACACACACAGACATGCACACAAATGGATAGATCACCACAGTTACTATGGATGTCGATCCTGCAATAATGAGACAGAACTATCATACTTAACAGGATCATATCCCTAGTTCTACATATGCATAATTATATTTAAAAAAGATCCCACGCACCCAGCACATGAGATGTTTGAACTTCTGCCCTCTGGTAAACGTTACCGCAGTATGCATTGCAGAACAACCAGATTTAATAAGAGCTTCTAACCCCAAAGCCATCAGAATACTAAATGCTAATGAACATACGTTTATGTGAAACCCTACTCTCTCTTACTCTCTGTGCACTTTATTACCACAACTGGTATTAAGTTTACTTTTTATTTATATAGTATAGTGCAATAATATAATCACGATTTGTGTGTGAGTGTGCCCTGTGATGGGCTGCCCCCCATCCTGGATTGTTCCCTGCCTCGTGCCCATTCCACATTCCGGGATAGGTTCCGGACCACCCGCGACCCAGTAGGATAAGCAGTTTGGAAAATGGATGGATGGATATAACTAACATAAGACAGACATTACACCTAACAAACAATAAACACGAAATAAAGGAGTGGATACAAAAAAAATGTAATGCAATGACCAGATTTAACACCTGGATTATGTCCCCCCTTAGTCTCCTTTGCTCGAGGCTAAACAGATTCAGCTCAGCTAACCTCTCCTCATTAAACATTCCTCTAAGACCAGGAATCATTCTCCCAGCCAAGCAAGCCTGAGTCCGGCTTCCACTCCCCCGATCCCCAGCAATGTTAACTTGGAAGGGCGTATTCTGTATGCACAACTGAGACAACCCAGGTGGAGCTCAGCTTATCGGCTGGCAAAATTGCCTTCAGGTATCACCCACCCTAGTGAGAGTCCAAGCTAGGGCCGTTCTCAGAACTCACCCTAAACGAAGTCCTGCTCAAAAGTTGTAATGACCGCCTGAGGTACCTGTCAGCCTTGCCCGTAATGAGTCAGTGGGTGTAGCCGGGCTGACACGCTTTTGGGCATCCAATTGCTGAGAACTCCCCTTCGGTTCTGACAAACTGTACGATCACAAGCAGTGACAGCAGAGCCACAGACAAGCTCAACCAACAGAGAGCGAATGGTAAGCACCCAGCACCCGAAGGGCTCAACTGATCACATCCAAACGACTTCCTGATGGGATTGTGTACGTAACTGGTTTACTGTTGTTAATAGTGGTTGAACTTCTATGCAAGTCCCCTTGTTGGGGGAGAGGGAATGAATGAAAGCATAAGGTGAAATAAAACCTAAAATAAATCAAAAAGGTTAAACGGGAATCAAACCAAATGAATTGTGTTTCTTATTCAATTGTAAACATCAATTAGTTATGCAACAATAACCTAATTGGATGTTAATGTATTGTGATCAAACTGATTTAGTCCGTGAAGTTGATTCCTGCTTTCAGGCAAGAACCTGTGTGTCCAATTATGCGTGTTGTATCACCGCAGTTGACCACCAGAGACCCAACTCAGATGTTGTTAACCTACTATGGCGGACCACTAGAGGTGCAATTTCAATGGAGTGGCACTGCTATGGCTTGCCACTAGAAGCGCAATTTCAAAATTGAGTGGTAGTTCTATGCCTGACCACTAGAAGCGCAATTTCGAAATGGAGTGGTAGTTCTATGCCTGACCACCGGGGGCGCAATATCGAAATGGAGTTGTAGTTCTATGCCTGACCAATGGAGGCGCGATTTTGAAATGGAGTGGTAGTTCTATGCCTGACCACTGGAGGCGCAATTTCGAACTGGAGTGGTAGTTCTATGCCTGACCACCGGGGGCGCAATATCGAAATGGAGTGGTACTTCTATGCCTGACCACCGGGGGCGCAATATCGAAATGGAGTGGTAGTTCTATGCCTGACCACCGGGAGCGCAATTTCGAAATGGAGTGGTAGTTCTATGCCTGACCACTAGAGGCACGATTACGAAATGGAATAGTAGTTCTATGCCTGACCACTAGAGGCGCGATTTCGAAATGGAGTAGTAGTTCTATGGCTTGTCACTAGAAGCGCAATTTCAAAATTGAGTGGTAGTTCTATGCCTGACCACTAGAAGCGCAATTTCGAAATGGAGTGGTAGTTCTATGCCTGACCACCGGGGGCGCAATATCGAAATGGAGTGGTAGTTCTATGCCTGACCACTAGAGGCGCGATTTCGAAATGGAGTAGTACTTCTATGGCTTGCCACTAGAAGCGCAATTTCAAAATTGAGTGGTAGTTCTATGCCTGACCACTAGAAGCCCAATTTCGAAATGGAGTGGTAGTTCTATGCCTGACCACTAGAGGCGCGATTTCGAAATGGAGTGGTAGTTATATGCCTGACCACTAGAGGCGCAATTTCGAACTGGAGTGGTAGTTCTATGCCTGACCACCGGGGGCGCAATATCGAAATGGAGTGGTAGTTCTATGCCTGACCACCGGGGGCGCAAAATCAAAATGGAGTGGTAGTTCTATGCCTGGCCACTAGAGGCGCAATATCGAAATTGAGTGGTAGTTCTATGCCTGGCCACTAGAGGCGCAATTTCGAAATGGAGTGGTAGTTCTATGCCTGACCACTAGAGGTAACCAAAGATATAGCTAGGCGGTTGCCGACGCTAGATGAGTGACACACACATTTAATGCATGCGCATGCTGCTTGTGGCCTTCTTCTGTGCCTTGCACAGTATAAAACCCCTTAAAACAATTACTGAAGCGAGACGGCGCACGCGTTACGGCGACAGATTTAAATTGTGAGTGCACTATATCTCGTCGCAAATGGTGCTTAACCACGGTGGGTCTCAAGCACAGGAGACTCCCAATTTCTAAATGACACACACTTGGCTCACAGCGCAAAGTTGTGTTAAACTTGCTTTGTCTAAAGCAGGCACACACATACGAGTATGATCCTGATAGGTAACTAAGCTATCGGTCTTATGTCCAAGCGCAACATAATTTAGGTTAGAACCTCATAACAAGTATTCCCGTTCGCTAATAGAGAGATCTCTCCCAGGATATATAGAAACGGAGACACTCGTCCGAATTGAACCTGGAAACAAAGCGCTACATCTGAGAATCTCGTCAGACATAGGGTTAAAGTTTACTGCAGTTTAATACGAAAGAACTACAATGAAATCACCGAAAATAAAACAAAATAATATAACTACTAATAATAGAAATAAAAATAACTATAATAAGCCCATATGATCCCGCTTAAATGCCTTCAGATTGCCATGAGTGCGACTTTTGCAACCAGTTCACAGTAGCGCTTCTTCACTGCACGTTCGGTCATAAAAAGTTTAAATTGTGTGCTCAGAATAAGTTTAAACCTTGTGCCTTGTGATTATTAACCAATTTTTATGCTGAATGGTCGGCTCAAACTCAATTGCGAAACACCGTGAGTCTGTTAATGTGTGACTTAAATGGAACTCATTAATAACCAGTATCACGTAATAACCTGGGTTAGAATAGAAGGCTTGTCCAACGAGCTGCGTCACCAGGTAATGTAAACGATCGGTAGCGAAGCTCCCCTCACGGCCAATGAGAGAGAGTCTCGCGATATTTCAGGCGAATTTGAGGTTTCAGAGCGTAGATCGCACAGGCAGGGATTCTTGTGAGCACTCAATGAACGGAGGCTGAAGTTGTGTAAAAGACATGCATTTATTCCTATAACTAACATAAGACAGACATTACACCTAACAAACAATAAACACGAAATAACGGAGTGGACACAAACAATGTAATCATGAAAATGCAATGACCAGATTTAAAATGAGTAACCTTAAAAGGGAAAATACTGTTCTGCAAAGCAAGCAATTTGTGGAAATACTGTCCTAAAGTAATATAGCAGGTGAATAGGAGTTTAGGTTGTTATAAATGAAAGGAAGTTTGTTTACTTGGTTGCAGAGTGGGGGGGGGGGGGTCTTGGCAGTTGGTTGCGGAGGCTGATGAGCTGATGGGTGATGGCACTCAGGGAGGCGCGGTGTTTGCAGCGGTTGTTGGAGTGGAGCCCCTCTGATTCCCTCTCCTGGTGAAGCTTGGGCTTGGTTGCAGTTCTCTGTCCAGCTGGGTCTTCACTGATAGGCTTCAGGAGGGCTTCTTGTGGGCTTCTCTTCTCTTGGGCTGATGTTCTCTGCCTCTCTTCGTGCTGATGGTCTTTTGTTTTCTCCTCCCTTCTGTTTCTCCTCTCCTGGCTTTGTTCTGAGGTGCCAGGTTTTATAGTGTAAAGTTCGTGAATAGGAGTGACCAGGAATTCGACTCCTGGACCAATGGCTGACCATCCATTTGGCGGGCTTTCGGAAGGGGGTCTGTATCAGTCCTTTTGAGATTTATGACCAGAGTGATTTCCCTTGTATTGATGATTTTCGTTAGGCTGGTGTAACTTTTGATATATTCACTTTCGTGGTAACCACTGACCAGATTTGGAAACTGGAGTGATTTTCCATCGGTTTGATACCAAACATGCCATAGCAGCCTAGCGGTTCACACCTCATACCATCTGTAATGATTAATTAATGATTACTTATATTATGTCGTTATGTTATATTACTCACACCTTATTTTATGCCTCACAATCTATATAATTGTAAATATACTGTGTAGCTGCTGGCGCGTTCCAAACTAAATCTCATTGTACTTACAATGTCAATAAAAACATCCATCCATCCATCTAGGCAGGCCAGTGTCGCCTCCATCCTTCCTGAAGTCAGTGATTCCTTTGTCTTTGTGCTGTTTAGTGCCAAATTGTTTGCTGAACTCCAACCTATCAGTTTCTGGACCTCATCTCTGTAAGCTGACTCATAAGAACCAAAGAGATTTACAAATGAGAGGAGGCCATTCGGCCCATCAAGCTCCTTTGAGGAGAACTTAGCTAATAGCTCAAAAATCTTATCTAGCTCTGATTTAAAAGAACCCAGGGTTTTAGCTTGTGTTACAATAACAGGAAGACTATTCCATACTCTAACTACACGCTGTGTACAGAAATGCTTCATCAAATTCGTTTTAAAATGTTCTCCAGCTAATTTCCACTTATGGCCACGAGTTCTGGTATTTAAACTAACATTGAAATAGCCATTTGGCTGAACAGCATCCAGACCTGTTAGAATCTTAAACACCTGGATTATGTCCCCCCTTAGTCTCCTTTGCTCGAGGCTAAACAGATTCAGCTCAGCTAACCTCTCCTCATTAGACATTCCTCTAAGACCAGGAATCATTCTCGTTGCCCTACGTTGCACCTTTTCCAAGGCAGCAATGTCCTTCTTAAGGTATGGTAACCAAACCCGCACACAATATTCTAGGTGGGGTCTTACCAAGGAATTATATTATCGTAGCATCACTTGCCTTGTCTTAAACTCCACACACCTAGAGATGCAATGTGCCTTCTCGCGTGGTGTTCCTGCAGAGGGAGTCTGTGAGTGCTGGAGATTGGGGGAGGGGGCAGTGTGGCTATGTCTGCTCTGTGTTCCTCCAGACGAGCAAAGAAGCTGTTTAGCTCCTTTGCTAAAAGGGCGTTGCTGTTAACAGTGACGGTGTTGTTGCCTTTGAAGTTTGTAATGTGTTGTATTCCCTGCCACACCCACTGTGGGTTGTTGTATGTGAAGTAGACCTCTATTTTCTGTTTCTCTGCCTGCCTGGCAACCTTGATGCCCCTATTCAGGTTAGCTCTGGCTGCACTCTGTGTTCTTGACTGCGCTGTCTTGTCCTGTAGTATTGTATTGTTGCTCTTGTGTTTATCTTGCACTTTCTCCCTCTGTTTGTGCTCCTTTCACTCTGTATAGTTCTATCTTGCCCGCACTTGTGTCATCTTGTGTTGTTTCTGTTTTTCTTCTTTGTCTTGCACCGTGGTCCAGGAGGAACAATGTTTCCTTTCACTGTGTACTGTGTATATTGCTGAAATAACAATAAACCCACTTGACCACCTGCCTCGATTCATCCTGAAGAGTTTTCCAATGTTGTTCAAAGGTCTGTTTGTTTCGGGTGAAGGACACGCCCCTGGACGTGCTGGATAAGGGGACCACAGATCAGTGTCCTCAGTCCTGCTTCTCCCTTCAAAGCTGAGAGGAAGATGACCCGCCTGCTGGTTCTGGTTTTGGCTTATGGAGCTCTGCTTATCTCCACAGAGGCCCAGCAAGATTACCACAGTCTCCCTGCACTCTACAAGACGGCCATTAAACTCGCAGTCGAAAATGCTCATCAAGGAACCCGTCAGCACATGAATTTCTATAACATCCAGGGCCGTCCGAAGGTAACTGCTGAGAAAGTGTTTACAAAAGTGTGAAACTTTCATCATCTGCAAGCTGAACTAATGAGAATCACATTGATTTTGATGTTTTAATTTCAATGCATATGATGCTTAATGTCTCTTCACAATGAAAGTGATGGTTGTATATCTCAGCCCTGGTCAATTTTACCTTCTCACAGTTTCTCTCTGAATCTGCTGCAGTCAAGTCTGTGACAGTTTGCCATTTTTTGGGTGATTATTGTTTGTTATATTGCCTTTAAAACAGTTGTAGGCAATTTTGTATATAACGTGTTTATGTGATTTAGATCAGCAGTGAATACATTGACATTGAGATTCTCTTGAGAGCAACAAAATGTCCAAAGTCAACTGCAACAGACCATCGGGCTGACTGTATTTTCATGGACAAGAGGGTAAGTAAAGAGTCACTGTGACTGTGAGCATTGGACATATCAGTTAGCAAATTAATTTAGGTTCATGTTAACTTTTTTGATGCCCTGCGGAGGAAAGTTAGCCAACAATAAAGTAACAAATAGATAGGTGGCCTCAAACAGCCAGTTCCATCACCTTATTCTCAAATTTTAGTAGGTTTACAGGCTTAAAGGCTGGATTACCAGGCAGTTGAAATCAGCCTTAAATGGCAGTGTGGTGTTTTGTGGTGAAAGGGCAATTAAATCTGGTCAGAGCAGGGTAGATGCGCAGTGTGAATTACCCTTTAAATTTACCTCTTTAAATAGTGAACTACAGGACCACTTAGCTTGATCGGAGGACAGTATTTTAATACAGAGCAGTGTTCAGTTAAACGGGATTTGTTGTTCATACTTTTAGATGAACTTGCTTTGTATAATATAGCCTTAAGGTGACCCTGCTTTGGAAGCTCTTTCCTCTAAAATTGTTCTGTGTCATTAAACCCTGCAGTCCAGCAGCTCTGCCTTAAATCTTTAGATATATCTTTACTACACCTTCTCTCACTGTATTTATTGCCCACCACTCTTTAAATACTGTTTTTGTGTGTCTGTGTGTTTTTGCAGCCATTCATTAACTGTAGAGTTTGCAGCAGACGGTCTGGTAATAATCTTACACATCCATCAATTGACTGTGTACCAAACAAGAAAGTGGATGAAGTAAGTGTAGAGAGTCTTAGCATTATGGAAATGTAACAGGTGTGTGAATTGTGTCTAAACATGTGGTTAAACTTTGATTGTGTTTGTACATGCAAAAATTTGATCAGAGTACTGTTTATTAATGACAAGGTTACTTTTAATCTGAACAACAGTGGCAGCACCAGGGAAAAGCTTGGGGGGGGGGCTCTAGCTCCTCCTCCAATGACCATAGTACCCCCACAGCACCCCCAAAATATTGGTTTCATTTTTTCTTTAACTATCTGTAAAATCTGTATATTGTGTAAGACATTTTTGCGGTTTTTATAGCATACTTGTAGTGTATTTTTTCTTCAAAGTACACATAGAGGCTCTGTGAGCTAGACGTTAGAATTTCATATTTTATCATATTTTATCCATGCTGTAGCTTATCGTGCTGTGTGCTTCTATACAGCATCTACATAAGCTGAAAAGCTAAAGCACCCGCTCTAAATAATCTCACTCCCCTATAGCACCTGTAGCATTAAGTCACTGGCGCTGCCACTGCTGAATAAACGACTCCAATCTGACTAAACCGCTTAACTTTTCCTCCCCATGTTACATTTCAGGACAAACGACGTAATATGTGTCCTTCTGATAAACCTCCTCTCAGATCTAAAACTGCCTTGGCTTCCAAGGACACTAAAGAAGCTGAAGGAGACTGTCTGGGCTGTTTCTGATGGCTGATGGTCCTGCAATGTGGACCAGAGGAGGAAACTGGAAGGGAAAATGCTTTGCTTTATATCATGCCCACCCAAAGCCCCCAGTGAGTAAGCCATAGGCGCCGATAGCATGGAAAAACTCCCAAGAAGGAAGAAACCTTGGGAGGGACCAAACTCAAAGGGGGAGCCCATCCTCCTGGGGCCGGCAAAGTGTAGGTGCAGGATCACAAAAAACTTAACGAGAGAATTCGACTGTCCCTCACAAAAACTGTAAAGTTTTAGTGGCTAAATTGCTTTTTCTATGCCTTTTCAAACAGGAGGAGATTTGTTTGGCTATATGTAGAAATTTTCTATACAATTTAGACAGCACAGAATCATTAACCTACTTTAATGAATTTATTTATACAACCACATATTTCACACATTTTGACATCAGTCATGCAGTGAAGATACAGTCTCTTTATTTCTTGACGCCAACCCTCCCCATTAATCCGGGCTTGGGACCGACACCTAGTTGAGCTGGCTTGCTCCCTTAAGTGGCTGGGTTAGGCTAAACTATGTACATATTTATAAAGACTACAATAAATTTATAAAGACCTCCCTAAATATGTAGTCTAACAAAACGCAGTTTAAAGAAGGTAGCCTACCTGGTAAACAAAGAAATTAAAAGACCCACAGCATATAATCGGGCTATATTCCAAGCAGTTTTTAAGAACGTAACCTACATGGCGAAATTGAATTACTTTCTGGACCAACAAACGCAACCAGGCATGAACATTATGCACCTTCCTAGTCTTGATGTAAGTCGTCCTACAGATGAGGACGTTAGGCAGCCTTTAGATCCGACCCATCATGCACTGCAGTTTTTTGCAAATTCCTCAGACGGAAAACCATTAAATACCTCTTCTATTACCTTATATTACCTTATATTCATGTAATAAATATACAAATATCAATTAGTTGGAAATCAGCCAGACAGACGTAATTACTACAAATGGTTTCCACTGTATTTGTGACTCTGAGTGCCGCAGGCTTGGATGCAGTGCCGCACCATTTTGTAAGGCATGCACTGGCCAATCATGTAGCACTTCTCTCAGAAATATTAATGAGACATCACCTACCACCCTGCAAAAAAGAAATTTGCCGCTTGTCCCCCTGCACATGAGCCAACTTGGCTGCGTCAACCAGCGGAGCTCCGGAGCCTCTGGAGAAACACGCGGCAAAAAAGGCTCGCATGCGGTCTTCCAAAGTTTGGGAATACTTCAGTCATGACACCTTTTCTGCGCCTCTACTGTAGCTGGCGTTAATGATGCTGTTTCAGCCATTTTATATTTTCTGTTTACTTATTCTGTCATGTAAGACTGAGACAAATTATCGTTTACGACAATTCTTACACACTGTAGCCTGACTTGCTGACTTAAGTAAGTTTAACTATAAGCTACCTTTGCTAGTGTTTGTGAATAACATGTTTCTCTAGTTATGAAATTATTCCATGTTTTAGCATCTGTTTCAACATTAAAGTCAAATTGGTATACTGAAATATATAAAAACTATTGAACTATTAACTTAAGTCTAACATAGAAAATCCTACTGAATCTCTTAAGATTTTCCTTTTTTGTTAATGCACTAATGTTTAAGAAGTGTCTTAATAAATTGAATTTCAGATTTGTGTGTGGGTGGGAGTGGGTGAATTGTATTAAATTCATACATTCATTCTTTTGGCTCAGACATTACTGACCTAAAACAAATTGAGGCATTGGGTAAGTGCTTAAATTAGCTACTAAATGGCAAAAAATATTCTAAATATCACATTTTCCATTCTTCGGTATAATTTTAACGAATCACCTATGCTGCCAAACATTAACGCATAGATTGTCACAACACTCTATGTTTTAGTTCTTCTTTATGTGTATAGGACGGTGTGATGGTTCTGGTGGTGGGTGTGGCCGACGCTGCTCGCGATGTTTGGCTATGCTGCAGTCCCAGGGACCAAGTTGGAACACATTTCCACCTTCAAGCTTAGGTGGAAAAACGGCACCGAGACCCAGCAGCAGGACAACTTCACTTGTCCAGACAACCAGCCCTGCTTCATCATTGAAGTAAGCCCTGTGAACAGGAGCGAGATGTACTTCTGCAGTGGATGTTATAGCGGAAAGAACATCCCCATCCTCACGTCTGCCGGAGTGCCCCCTCAAGTGGGTGTGTGACTTAACTCGATGGATGAATTGGACAGAATGTACTGTTACTAGAGGTCGACCGATATGGGTTTTTCAATAGCCGATGCCGATATTTAGGAGTCAGGGTCAGGCGATGGCCGATATATGCTGCTGATTTTTTTTGGCCGATAATTGGACGTTTTCCCCTCTATTTGCATGGTAAAATATCACACTAATAATAACAAACGATACACAAAATTTCTCAATTTAGCATTTATTGAATACTCAACTTGGAAACAATAACACATTTATAAACAATAAAAATAGCAGCATCAGAATCTCTGTTAGTGCACAATATAGCAGCAAACTCCTCATGTTTGACGGAAGGAAATTTGTAAACAATACAAAAAGGAATAAGCATGTTATCTTCAGTTGTAATCCCACTTCCAGTCCCTGAGTCTTACTCACCACACTCATACTTCACAGCAATCAGACAGCAGTTAATTAACCAGAAGAGAAAAATGCAAAAACACAACAGAACTTGTAAATAATAACAAACTAATAGACAATAAAAATAGCAGCATCAGAATCTCTATTAGTGCCAAATATAGCAGCAAACTCCTCATGTCTGACGGAAGGAAAATTTGTAAATACACAAAGGAATGAGCACATCTTCAGTTTTAATCCCATTTCCAGTCCCTGAGTCTTCCTCATCCCACAAGCAGGCAAGGCATGTCACCCCGGTTGTGTGACACTTATTTTATATAATAAAATAAGTGCCCCCTGCGGCCCCAGAGCCCGAGCAGCCGTCTCCGCTGCCTGCAGCTACCGCGCCCACGTCCGAGGCGCTTTCCCTGCCTGCAGCTCCCGGGCAGGCGCCCCCTCTGCAGCCTGCAGCTCCAGTCCCTGGCCCCACTCCAGTCCCTTCTCCCCCTGTGACTCTGGTACCCTCACCCCGACGAGCCCGACCCCGGCCACGGGTCCTTATGTCTGTGTCCCATAAGGGGAGAGGACACAGACGCACGGCTGGGGTCCCACCCGCCCAGCCCCCTGGCTCGCCCTCCCTCGCCGGCGCTAGGGCTTGGTCGGCGCCTGCGGGTCCTGGCCCTCCGGGTCGGCTGTCGTCTGCGGGTCCCCCTCCGCGGCCTCGTCGCCCTGCCTCGGTCCCTCCTCCGGCGTCTTATCGGTTGCCTGCGGGCCCCCCGACGGCGGCTCCTCATTCGCCTGCTGGTCCTCCCGCTCTGGCGTGTCGGAGGACGTCGCCGTCTGCTGCGGCTCCCCCTCTCTCCTTGCCCTCGCCAGGGTCCCTTCCAGCTCCTTCGTCCCCTTCCCTGGTCTCCCCTCCGACTCCCTCCTTCGTCCCTGCGTCTGTCCCTCACCCCATCTCCTCGGCCCCTCCGGCTCCGGCTCCGGCCTCCCGGCCGCCTGCAGCCCTTCCGGCTGCCTCCCGTCGCCCGCTGGGTCTCCCTCGGGCTCCTCTTGGTTCCCCCTCCTTCTCTCCCTGGCCTCCCGTCTTTGTCCCTCCTGCCTCTGCTCCCCCTCGCTTTGTTCCTCCTGTCTCTGTCCCTCCTCTCTTTGTCCCTCGTCCCTCTGGCTTCTGCTCCTCTTTCCCCGATGTTCCCTTCGTTCACTCCCGGTCCTTTTGTCCTGCCTGTTCCCTCCGTGTCCCCCTTTCTGATCTGTTTCTCTGCCTTTCCTGTCTTATGTCAAGTCTTGTCCTGGCTCCTTCCCCTGTGCCAGTTCTGTCTGTCCGTTCTGTTCCCTGTCCCTCATTAATGAGGTTTTATATAGATATACATATATGCCCGGCTTGTCCGCTCCTCGTGTGTGCCACGCCCCCTGATTACCCACGTGTGCTTCCCTGATCGTCTCCTGCTTTGCCCGATTACTTTGATTAGTCATGACCTATTTTAAGTCCTGGTCTTACCTGTTTGCCCTGTCCGTCATTGTAGTTTGTCAATGCCTGCGTTCCGTCCTGCTCTACCCGCTCCGTTTCCCCGATTAAAGACCCGTTTTCACAAACACAAAAAATTGGTTCAGATAGGCGACGGACAATCTGATTGGCTCAGATAGGCGACGGACAATCTGATTGGCTCAGATAGGCGACGGACAATCTGATTGGCTCAGATAGGCGACGGACAATCTGATTGGCTCAGATAGGCGACGGACAATCTGATTGGCTCAGATAGGCGACGGACAATCTGATTGGCTCAGATAGGCGACGGACAATCTGATTGGCTCAGATAGGCGACGGACAATCTGATTGGCTCAGATAGGCGACGGACAATCTGATTGGCTCAGATAGGCGACGGACAATCTGATTGGCTCAGATAGGCGACGGACAATCTGATTGGCTCAGATAGGCGACGGACAATCTGATTGGCTCAGATAGGCGACGGACAATCTGATTGGCTCAGATAGGCGACGGACAATCTGATTGGCTCAGATAGGCGACGGACAATCTGATTGGCTCAGATAGGCGACGGACAATCTGATTGGCTCAGATAGGCGACGGACAATCTGATTGGCTCAGATAGGCGACGGACAATCTGATTGGCTCAGATAGGCGACGGACAATCTGATTGGCTCAGATAGGCGACGGACAATCTGATTGGCTCAGATAGGCGACGGACAATCTGATTGGCTCAGATAGGCGACGGACAATCTGATTGGCTCAGATAGGCGACGGACAATCTGATTGGCTCAGATAGGCGACGGACAATCTGATTGGCTCAGATAGGCGACGGACAATCTGATTGGCTCAGATAGGCGACGGACAATCTGATTGGCTCAGATAGGCGACGGACAATCTGATTGGCTCAGATAGGCGACGGACAATCTGATTGGCTCAGATAGGCGACGGACAATCTGATTGGCTCAGATAGGCGACGGACAATCTGATTGGCTCAGATAGGCGACGGACAATCTGATTGGCTCAGATAGGCGACGGACAATCTGATTGGCTCAGATAGGCGACGGACAATCTGATTGGCTCAGATAGGCGACGGACAATCTGATTGGCTCAGATAGGCGACGGACAATCTGATTGGCTCAGATAGGCGACGGACAATCTGATTGGCTCAGATAGGCGACGGACAATCTGATTGGCTCAGATAGGCGACGGACAATCTGATTGGCTCAGATAGGCGACGGACAATCTGATTGGCTCAGATAGGCGACGGACAATCTGATTGGCTCAGATAGGCGACGGACAATCTGATTGGCTCAGATAGGCGACGGACAATCTGATTGGCTCAGATAGGCGACGGACAATCTGATTGGCTCAGATAGGCGACGGACAATCTGATTGGCTCAGATAGGCGACGGACAATCTGATTGGCTCAGATAGGCGACGGACAATCTGATTGGCTCAGATAGGCGACGGACAATCTGATTGGCTCAGATAGGCGACGGACAATCTGATTGGCTCAGATAGGCGACGGACAATCTGATTGGCTCAGATAGGCGACGGACAATCTGATTGGCTCAGATAGGCGACGGACAATCTGATTGGCTCAGATAGGCGACGGACAATCTGATTGGTTCAGATAGGCGACGGACAATCTGATTTGTTCAGATAGGCGACGGACAATCTGATTGGTTCAGATAGGCGACGGACAATCTGATTGGTTCAGATAGGCGACGGACAATCTGATTGGTTCAGATAGGCGACGGACAATCTGATTGGCTCAGATAGGCGACGGACAATCTGATTGGCTCAGATAGGCGACGGACAATCTGATTGGCTCAGATAGGCGACGGACAATCTGATTGGCTCAGATAGGCGACGGACGATCTGATTGGCTCAGATAGGCGACGGACGATCTGATTGGCTCAGATAGGCGACGGACGATCTGATTGGCTCAGATAGGCGACGGACAATCTGATTGGCTCAGATAGGCGACGGACAATCTGATTGGTTCAGATAGACGACGGACAATCTGATTGGTTCAGATAGGCGACGGACAATCTGATTGGTTCAGATAGGCGACGGACAATCTGATTGGTTCAGATAGGCGACGGACAATCTGATTGGTTCAGATAGGCGACGGACAATCTGATTGGTTCAGATAGGCGACGGACAATCTGATTGGTTCAGATAGGCGACGGACAATCTGATTGGTTCAGATAGGCGACGGACAATCTGATTGGTTCAGATAGGCGACGGACAATCTGATTGGTTCAGATAGGCGACGGACAATCTGATTGGCTCAGATAGGCGACGGACAATCTGATTGGCTCAGATAGGCGACGGACAATCTGATTGGCTCAGATAGGCGACGGACAATCTGATTGGCTCAGATAGGCGACGGACAATCTGATTGGCTCAGACAGGCGACGGACAATCTGATTGGCTCAGACAGGCGACGGACAATCTGATTGGCTCAGATAGGCGACGGACAATCTGATTGGCTCAGATAGGCGACGGACAATCTGATTGGCTCAGATAGGCGACGGACAATCTGATTGGCTCAGATAGGCGACGGACAATCTGATTGGCTCAGATAGGCGACGGACAATCTGATTGGCTCAGATAGGCGACGGACAATCTGATTGGCTCAGATAGGCGACGGACAATCTGATTGGCTCAGATAGGCGACGGACAATCTGATTGGCTCAGATAGGCGACGGACGATCTGATTGGCTCAGATAGGCGACGGACGATCTGATTGGCTCAGATAGGCGACGGACGATCTGATTGGCTCAGATAGGCGACGGACGATCTGATTGGCTCAGATAGGCGACGGACGATCTGATTGGCTCAGATAGGCGACGGACGATCTGATTGGCTCAGATAGGCGACGGACGATCTGATTGGCTCAGATAGGCGACGGACGATCTGATTGGCTCAGATAGGCGACGGACGATCTGATTGGCTCAGATAGGCGACGGACAATCTGATTGGCTCAGATAGGCGACGGACAATCTGATTGGCTCAGATAGGCGACGGACAATCTGATTGGCTCAGATAGGCGACGGACGATCTGATTGGTTCAGATAGGCGACGGACGATCTGATTGGTTCAGATAGGCGACGGACAATCTGATTGGCTCAGATAGGCGACGGACAATCTGATTGGCTCAGATAGGCGACGGACAATCTGATTGGCTCAGATAGGCGACGGACAATCTGATTGGCTCAGATAGGCGACGGACAATCTGATTGGCTCAGATAGGCGACGGACAATCTGATTGGCTCAGATAGGCGACGGACAATCTGATTGGCTCAGATAGACGACGGACAATCTGATTGGTTCAGATAGACGACGGACAATCTGATTGGTTCAGATAGGCGACGGACAATCTGATTGGTTCAGATAGGCGACGGACAATCTGATTGGTTCAGATAGGCGACGGACAATCTGATTGGTTCAGATAGGCGACGGACAATCTGATTGGTTCAGATAGGCGACGGACAATCTGATTGGCAGATTGTCCGTCGCCTATCTGAGCCAATCAGATTGTCCGTCGCCTATCTGAGCCAATCAGATTGTCCGTCGCCTATCTGAGCCAATCAGATTGTCCGTCGCCTATCTGAGCCAATCAGATTGTCCGTCGCCTATCTGAGCCAATCAGATTGTCCGTCGCCTATCTGAGCCAATCAGATTGTCCGTCGCCTATCTGAGCCAATCAGATTGTCCGTCGCCTATCTGAGCCAATCAGATTGTCCGTCGCCTATCTGAGCCAATCAGATTGTCCGTCGCCTATCTGAGCCAATCAGATTGTCCGTCGCCTATCTGAGCCAATCAGATTGTCCGTCGCCTATCTGAGCCAATCAGATTGTCCGTCGCCTATCTGAGCCAATCAGATTGTCCGTCGCCTATCTGAGCCAATCAGATTGTCCGTCGCCTATCTGAGCCAATCAGATTGTCCGTCGCCTATCTGAGCCAATCAGATTGTCCGTCGCCTATCTGAGCCAATCAGATTGTCCGTCGCCTATCTGAGCCAATCAGATTGTCCGTCGCCTATCTGAGCCAATCAGATTGTCCGTCGCCTATCTGAGCCAATCAGATTGTCCGTCGCCTATCTGAGCCAATCAGATTGTCCGTCGCCTATCTGAGCCAATCAGATTGTCCGTCGCCTATCTGAGCCAATCAGATTGTCCGTCGCCTATCTGAGCCAATCAGATTGTCCGTCGCCTATCTGAGCCAATCAGATTGTCCGTCGCCTATCTGAGCCAATCAGATTGTCCGTCGCCTATCTGAGCCAATCAGATTGTCCGTCGCCTATCTGAGCCAATCAGATTGTCCGTCGCCTATCTGAGCCAATCAGATTGTCCGTCGCCTATCTGAGCCAATCAGATTGTCCGTCGCCTATCTGAGCCAATCAGATTGTCCGTCGCCTATCTGAGCCAATCAGATTGTCCGTCGCCTATCTGAGCCAATCAGATTGTCCGTCGCCTATCTGAGCCAATCAGATTGTCCGTCGCCTATCTGAGCCAATCAGATTGTCCGTCGCCTATCTGAGCCAATCAGATTGTCCGTCGCCTATCTGAGCCAATCAGATTGTCCGTCGCCTATCTGAGCCAATCAGATTGTCCGTCGCCTATCTGAGCCAATCAGATTGTCCGTCGCCTATCTGAGCCAATCAGATTGTCCGTCGCCTATCTGAGCCAATCAGATTGTCCGTCGCCTATCTGAGCCAATCAGATTGTCCGTCGCCTATCTGAGCCAATCAGATTGTCCGTCGCCTATCTGAGCCAATCAGATTGTCCGTCGCCTATCTGAGCCAATCAGATTGTCCGTCGCCTATCTGAGCCAATCAGATTGTCCGTCGCCTATCTGAGCCAATCAGATTGTCCGTCGCCTATCTGAGCCAATCAGATTGTCCGTCGCCTATCTGAGCCAATCAGATTGTCCGTCGCCTATCTGAGCCAATCAGATTGTCCGTCGCCTATCTGAGCCAATCAGATTGTCCGTCGCCTATCTGAGCCAATCAGATTGTCCGTCGCCTATCTGAGCCAATCAGATTGTCCGTCGCCTATCTGAGCCAATCAGATTGTCCGTCGCCTATCTGAGCCAATCAGATTGTCCGTCGCCTATCTGAGCCAATCAGATTGTCCGTCGCCTATCTGAGCCAATCAGATTGTCCGTCGCCTATCTGAGCCAATCAGATTGTCCGTCGCCTATCTGAGCCAATCAGATTGTCCGTCGCCTATCTGAGCCAATCAGATTGTCCGTCGCCTATCTGAGCCAATCAGCTTGTCCGTCGCCTATCTGAGCCAATCAGCTTGTCCGTCGCCTATCTGAGCCAATCAGCTTGTCCGTCGCCTATCTGAGCCAATCAGCTTGTCCGTCGCCTATCTGAGCCAATCAGCTTGTCCGTCGCCTATCTGAGCCAATCAGCTTGTCCGTCGCCTATCTGAGCCAATCAGATTGTCCGTCGCCTATCTGAGCCAATCAGATTGTCCGTCGCCTATCTGAGCCAATCAGATTGTCCGTCGCCTATCTGAGCCAATCAGATTGTCCGTCGCCTATCTGAGCCAATCAGATTGTCCGTCGCCTATCTGAGCCAATCAGATTGTCCGTCGCCTATCTGAGCCAATCAGATTGTCCGTCGCCTATCTGAGCCAATCAGATTGTCCGTCGCCTATCTGAGCCAATCAGATTGTCCGTCGCCTATCTGAGCCAATCAGATTGTCCGTCGCCTATCTGAGCCAATCAGATTGTCCGTCGCCTATCTGAGCCAATCAGATTGTCCGTCGCCTATCTGAGCCAATCAGATTGTCCGTCGCCTATCTGAGCCAATCAGATTGTCCGTCGCCTATCTGAGCCAATCAGATTGTCCGTCGCCTATCTGAGCCAATCAGATTGTCCGTCGCCTATCTGAGCCAATCAGATTGTCCGTCGCCTATCTGAGCCAATCAGATTGTCCGTCGCCTATCTGAGCCAATCAGATTGTCCGTCGCCTATCTGAGCCAATCAGATTGTCCGTCGCCTATCTGAGCCAATCAGATTGTCCGTCGCCTATCTGAGCCAATCAGATTGTC